>NW_010248108.1:130608-157010 GCF_000690775.1 Eurypyga helias | reverse complement strand
ACCTAGTGATTCTATGATTCTCCTGCTCATCCCCCTTGGATTCTCTGGTGTCTAATAATACTGGTTGAGCTAGCTCTGACACTTTTTTCTCTGTGGGGCATTCCTCTGGGTCTCTCCATCTATCTAAACTTACTGCTTTTGACACCTCTAAAGAGCTCAGATTTGACTGAAATCTGCTATCAAGTTCAAGGTTTATGGGGACATAAGAGAAAGAAAAGTCAGAGCAGCCACATCGACTGTAGTTTTAAAAAAATTTACAAATAAGGAACACTGTTAAAAATCGAGGATTCATTTATTGGGGTTTCTAGTGGATTCTTGACCCAAAGTTATTTGTTAATTTTCTCATTGCTAGGGAAGAAAGTATAAAAATCACTGCTCATGAAATCTTGTAGATAACACCCAAAACTTGCTGTGCATTAATCAATCTGCTGATGTCATTTGGGCTACGTGGTTACAGAGCCTCCCAGCTTATCCAGCCAAATCCCAGAACAGATGTTTAGGAACAGAGATGGGGGTGGGTCACACTACAAGCCTGGAAACCGTATTCTGGAAAGCAGGGAATCTGTGGGAGGACCGAGGAGGGGGAGATGGACATGCTCGGAGGGCAACATTTCCAACTGTCACAGTAAACACTCACAGCAATATTCAACACGAGCTGTGTAGAGGTTGAGTTGTATCATTATCTCTACCCTGCAGAATTGTCAGAAGTCTATTGAAAATTTGAAAAGATTTTAAAGAATACCTACAAGAAAAAGCCAACCACTGAGATGATGCTTTACTTCACAAGACTACACAAGACTCTGAGATAAACTGGAGTGACAAGGTTAAAAAGCAGCCTAATTGCAGTCTTCAGGTACCTACATGGAGAAGCAATTCTCAGTAGACAGCACCTTAATCTACCAGAAAAAGACATGAGAGTTAATTGCTAGAAGTTTAAGCTAGACAAATACAAGATAGAAACTAGGCATAATTTTAACTGTGAAGAAAAAAAAAAAGTCCTTGCAACAAATTACTGAGGAATGAGGTGCAGTCAACGATGTCTTTAAATCAAGGCTCACGACTTCTGCAAAGTTATAACAAATTGAAATGCTGTGGAACATAGATGACCATAACAGTTTCATCTGTTCTTAAATTTATAGATCTTTCCAGAAGGCTACACAATTTTCCAAGGTTAGGGACTTAGTTATTAATTCCAGATTACATCACCTATGACCTGCACCTTGAACTTTGCTTCAAATCCATCCTAAAAGAAAAGTTGACGTAAAACATATGAGTCTGTCTAGCACACCTCATCTTGCAGGCTCAGGCACCGCTCCTTTTAAATTGGCACTGATGATTTTGGGGCACAGATTCTCCCAAATCACAGCCCAAGTTTTCTGAATGAGCTCCCTATCTGCCAAATCCACGTTTCCTAGCCCATGTCAACACTCAGAAGTGCTGGTCCCTGTATTTCACGGGCTGCTGCTGACTGTGTGACAGAGCAGGGGTCCTCCAGTCACACAAGTGTCGTGTTTGAGGTGCAGACAGCAACTAAAGCACCACTCGGTCACTCTCTCACTCCTCCCCACAGTGGGATGGTGAGGAGAAAATACAAAGAACGGCTCATGGGTCGAGACAAGGATAGGGAAGGGGTCCCTTCCATGGCCTGCAGTCCTTCAGGAGCAGTCTGCTCCAGAACTGGCTCCCCACAGAGTCAGAGGCACGAGTACCCCTAAAGCCAGGGCATCTGGCTTGAACCCCCACCTGCACAGACAGGGCTGTGCTGAACACAGAGCACAGCCCGCTTACAGCCGCGCCGCCAGCCTTGCTTTAGTTCTTCTAGAGAGGGACCCTGGGTGCAGCCCTGCCATTCAGAATGCCATTAACTTTTTCCCTGAAAAACTTCCACCATCTAAACTGTAAACCATTTTGGAAAACATCGCACTGCCCAGCTGCGCTGACACTACCTGCCATTCCTGACCCAAGGCCCAGGGAAAGCTACAATCACCCAGATGTGACTGTGAGGTGCTTTCAGACTTACTGCAAAACTTAATACAGGTAGACCCGGACCAATAGCAATAAATGTCCAATGGGATTCACAGGTGTTTGGTGTTGGGATCACAGTTTTTCTTACATGATCCTACAGGCCTAAGAACAGCAGTGGAGGTCCCCAGGTGCTGCTGTAGTGAAAATAAAAGGTATACACACAGAAGAACAAAGTGCGCTTTTTGTGCCTCGTGAAGGTTTTTTTTTTGAGGTACAAAGTCTGTGAGGAGTTCACAACAATGTTTATAAATGCTGGAAAAGGTAGTTTTAGCAAGAAAACCTGTTTGAGCCTTGTTCTGCTGTTTATTCATTGTTCACGACTGATCATTTTCCTTTAATGCATTTTCTTCGTTCTGTTAGGGGAATTCCAAACGCCCTATCTGACCAGGATGACAAACTGCACACCCTAAATATCAAACAGCAAAGATTCAAAGAGAATGCTTTTTGAAAAACCTGTAGGTAACACCCACCCCCCCACTCCCCCAGCAGCATTACAGAAACTGCAGGCTAGGATTAGTCTGCACACCAGTCACGGATCCAAAGGAACAGCCTTGCACTTCTATTAAAAAGGCGTTTTTATAAAAAGTTGACACCCCATGGTTTAGGCTAAAAGTTTGGAAATACTAAAAAAAACGAAAGGCAACACCCTCTTCCCACCCCCCAATTTAGTATGAAGGAATAGATGCACTTGTCCTTCTGCCTCACCACCAATGCTATCTCGCATGATTTCGCATGCTGAATGCTGGCGGCTTCTCAGCTTCCGTAAAGCTCTGGCACAGCTCCACGAGCTGATGATAGACTGTTGAACAGGTGCCTTAGCTGCGCAGACTGTTCATACTAGGTCAGAATTTAACAAAACAACCAGTACTGGATATACACTAAAGAGTATTTCCTTGCAATACACCTGTGATGTTTTTTCCCCATCAGATCCTATTTAAATCTCATTTTTCTACAAAGCATGACCACTTTCACGAGAGGCAGCAACCACATCCTCTCAACTGTGACCAGCAGAAGCCAGCTCTCCAGTGGTCACACAAGAACTGCTTGTCTACGCAACACAGTCTGACGAAGACAGCTGAGGAATTCTTTGCTTTGCCAACTTCAGCCTTTCTTGGGTTTCACTGCTGGAAAACGCAATAATCAAAGAATTATGAGAGTCTTTCTCTCTGTGATAAAGTTTATCTGTAATATAATATCCAAAACAGAAAGTTACAGTATCAGGTTCTTCCCTGCTACTAAACTTCCTGACATAGTGTTGTGGAAATTTTTGCCCTCACATCTGAGAAGACAAGTAGAGCAAAAAAAAAAAAAAGCCAGTGGCTCCACTTACCATCCCAGCTAACACAGAAAACACGTTGACTACGTCATTTCAGAAGACCTCATCCAATCTAGTATTGCTTTGGGACATAAATACATGAAACAGGCTTCTGAGTGCTGCTCATGTCAGGGGTTAGAGTCCATATCTCCCCATTTTGGAAGATTTGAAGTCATCAAGAGAACTAACAACGGTCAAACAGTGTCACTGGCAGTGCTGCAGCATGTTAACTGTGGAAAAAAAAGCCACAACTCTCCCAACTGTGCTGTGTCAAAAAAGTAAGGTGGCCACAACCGTGACAGAAGGAAGAACTGAGAAATCACTGTGACAGAATCTGGAATGTAAATGCCCCAGGAGTCAGTGTACCTGGAGGATGAAAGGCTCTGAGAAGCTGGCTGTGTGCCCACCACATGCACCCACGCAAGTGCAAAATGCTCCACCGAAGGAGAAATGTGAGGGTAGGTCTCTGCTGTCAGCACAGAGAAGGGTCCTTCAGAGCTCATTAGCACCACTAAGAGATTTGTGGGGCTAAAATGACGAGGACCACAACAGCACTACAGAGTCTTGAGACAGGGACTGTATTCCGATTGTTCTGAAACGGCAAAGGCCACATCCCCACGAACAGATTTTACGCAGCGGTAATGATTTCTCTGCTACCCTCACGCTAGTGTAACAACTGACCTTACAGCCGAACCCACAGAGAAGTCTGGAAGAAGCACCAGGAAAGAATCACAAGTGCAGTGCTGGGGGCTGAGCTATGAGCAGTATCCGTCTTGCAAAAGGGAATGAATGTCTCGTCACGCAGACAAACACTCTGTCGAGAGATAAACGTGCCACAGACAATCTAATCTTGGAAACAGAGTTGAAACCACGCAAATCAAAAGCGAGGGATATCCAGGTTTTGTGTAAAGCAGTTTTGCAGATGAAAAATGACACCCAGCACACGCGGAGTGAACGAGTCCTGGCATCCTTAACGGGGAGAACTGAAACAAGTTTCAGTTACTAAACCTCACTCAAGTCTTTCTACGTGACGTCTTTGCACTCAATCAAAAGCGAGGGATATCCAGGTTTTGTGTAAAGCAGTTTTGCAGATGAAAAATGACACCCAGCACACGCGGAGTGAACGAGTCCTGGCATCCTTAACGGGGAGAACTGAACCAAGTTTCAGTTACTAAACCCATTGCACTCACGTCTTTCTACGACATAAACAGGACAACAGAAATGCTCAGACTCATCAGTCAGGGCTGAATTTCTCCCACCAAGACAGCTTATGCAGGCATATGGGGGAAAAACCACAATCATTTAACAAATTAGACAGAAATAGTGGAAAACTGTGAAAGCTGGGTATTCAGCGGATGGCTGTTTCACCAAAACTACGTGAAGGCTTAAAAAAAACCCACAATTTCTAAAACAACCAATGTCAATGTTAATAACTGTAAAAATGTAGCTCCCATCACCAAACAGGAGACCAACAGTGTTAGGAAAGACGCTGACCAGCAGCCTGTCACCACTCCGCTCAGAAAACCACCAAATCTACTTAGAGTCCATAGGCACAGTTATTAAAGCATTACAGGTACCCTTGCCCTCCTCCCCCAACCCTTTTTTTTGGGGGTGGGTGGTTGACATAGTTTTGACTACTCTTATCTCGGCTGTGAGGGAGAAGACAGGCAGGAGAGAATCAACAGGGTAACTACAGTTCTTTTGGTTATTTTAGATAGATTTAAAATCCTTTTGAAATGGCATTAAATATTCTGAATTTAGGACAGGAAACTTCTCATTATCTTTCATGAATCTAATTAACTAAACGAATAAGCTCCAAGCTAGAGCCAATTCCCCATGTGCACTTTGGAGTAAGGGCATTCTCCTCCTCGTGCAACTGCAGAGCAGCATCAGGATCCTCTCCCAACGCAGGCAAAGGGGTTGCCAGAAGCGACGGGTGAAGCCTGCAGAGAACACTTGGGGTTTTAAAAACAGAACCCTGGTTAGACACAGAATGGCCGAGAGCCTCAGGTTATCCTTTGTGTCTGTAGCAGACGAGCAGTCTGGGCAGTCTAATAACGAGGGCACGAGATTGGGAAGCGGGAATCGAACCTGGGGTCCAACCCAATGGGAAAGAGCTCCGCAGCAGAGCGATGCCCAGAACAGCCAGCTGCAGCACAGCCGGACTGTCTGCGGCAGCAGCGTGTCAGCCACCCCGTGCACACCAGTAACAAAAACCTACTGCAGCAGGACACACTGTGATTTGCTTTAAAACAGTAATTCCTGCAGCACCACCTCTGTTTCCACCTGATGCATAATTTATAGAGGGAGGGGAAAATGCCACCCTTGAAATTACTTTGGCCCTGTAGCTTTTAACTGACGGAGACAATTTCTTTGAGATCTAATTCACGATTTGCCGGCTTCGTTAAGTTTTCGCATGTAATTTTAAACTTAAATCACCACTGGCAAATCCATCATTTATTGATGGAAACGTTAAGACTCTAATGGAGTGTGACTTCTGATGAAACATGATAGGAAGGGGTGAGGGTGGAAAAACGGGCTCCCTTCTGCCACAAAAGACTGTTTTGTCAGGGGGGGAAAAATCCCAAATCAGACAGGTTAAAAAAATAGGGATTTTTTTCCCTCCCTAATGGGCAATTTAAGAGTTTTTGAAGTTGTTAAAATTATCTTTTAAAACCTGTGTAAGAAGATACAAGCTGACACAAGAACAAGTGTAAATAATAATGTAAATAATGCAAGTAAACATAATAGTGTAAGCAATAACGTAAGTATTAATTTTCTGTTTTCTTCTTATTTACAGAGATATTGTAAGGATAGAGTGCAGTAAAACTCCATCCTCCGAAAGAGAAGGGAATAAATAAAAGCATGCCAAAGCAAGTAAAATACAACAAAGCAGCCCAAATATCTGTCATCAATTTAACCCCTCACCATGCTGAATTCCTGGGATTCTGGCTGAGGACATGTTGAAACTGTAGGAAGATGACGCTTGTATTTGGATTAATATTTAAGGATGTAGCATATAGTTGTCCAAACTTTACCAAGCAGAGAGTTTTCAAACAAATGGCATTCAAGTACACGTCCCAGAGGTCTGCCACAGGTACAGAGGCCTGCATATAGCTACCAAGAAAAACCTCCTTCGTGATTTGTAGCCACCTCCCTTCGATGCAACTTGCCAGACAGTCAGGCACAGATTTCTTTTAAATTCCAGACAGCAGTTTTATTTACTGTACTGGATCTATCGTACCATATTCCCCTCAGCCAGCAATTATGATTTCTGGCCGCCCATTACAAACAGATGTGATAAAACATACATTTCTCACATTAAGTGACTTGAGTGCAAAGGGGCCACAACTCCCGACGCGGTGCACAGCACTGCAGAATTCCCTGCACCTTCTTCCCTGCGGCAGAGTGAGGCTGTGCCACAGCAAGAGTTAACCCTGTGAAGCCGGAGCACGTGTGAAAGAAACCTCCACTGCGATCAGATGCTGCGATCTGCCAGCTGACTGACACTGCCCCCCGGACAGGGTAAGGAAAAGAAAAGATGGAAAAGATCCTCCACTCCCGACAGCGCTAGCGCTATGCAGCAGCATGAAACATTAGGAATATTTGGTAAGGATAAAGGGGTACTCCGTCTGGGGGAAGCTGACTGACTTTGGTGAGGTTATTTCGGAGTTCACTCCGAGTTCATGAAATGAGCAGCTGGTTGCTGAGACAGATTTTACCTATTTTACAACCACCACCCTCCTCACTTTGACCTGTATATGGGTGTTTCTGTGACTTTCTCATTTATTTTTTATGTAAAGATAATGAATAAGAATATAGGGGATTAAGAATATTAAATGCAATGAATGTAATGCATTTTAAATAAACCTGCAATTTCTTTTTTTAGATCTAAATTAAATGCAAAGTGAGCACCTCTCGAACGCTTGTGGCTAAATTTACCACTGGGAATGTAATGGCTGTGCTGATGAAACATTTACATGCACCTGTTTTGGCCAGAAAGGGAGAAAATTTGCACATCCATACATCCAGCTTCTCCTCTGCAGTATGACTGCCTGCTTCTTATGTACAGATGAAGGAGTAAATAGGAAAAACTGGCAAGGTTCGAAGTCTGGACTCTTTTTTTTTAAAAAAACCCAGCTTTTTCAGACAGTGTTTAGGCCACCACGTAGGAGCTGAGATTATAATAAAGTTCTGTTCCAACAAATTCCATCATAAAGTTTTCAGACTAGTAATAAAAAAAACCTATTAATGGGCTTCCTCCATTTTAATCAATTCAATACGGGATTGTGAGGTTAACACTACTTTACATTACTGCTTTCATCACTTCTCATTCCTACAATACATAAAGTAAACAAAGGGGTTTTGGATTCCTTATGGATTCATTTTTATCTCAAAGTGAAAGCTGTGTAAGATTTGTGGCTTCAGACTCGTAGTTGGTGATAAGCTTCTCCTTCCTTCCTCTTCCCAAAATAAATATATAAAGAGACTTTAACAAAATTAATTGCAGCATTCAGTGTTCATGAATTTCTATGCTTGTGTAATTCATTTCCTCGCAGAGAGCAAAGCAAAAGGAGGTTCTCTTGCTGCCAAGGTTACAGGAATCATGAGCAAGTCTGCTCAGGACTAATGGGGAATAAGTAAAGAATCTCCCTCATCACTCCTGTCACTGGGGGTAGCTTTTAATCGCATTAAATTACTCGTGCCATTGGACTGCTTTCCTTAGGACAGAGGGACAGCTGGGGAACAAGCGCTGCCAGGAGAATCCCGAATATCCATTTCTGACACAATCTGCATAATGTTTAGTAATAAACGTTACTGCCAGCTTGGGAAACAATCATATTCATATTAATCTCTGGCAAAGGGTATAGCCCCTCACTCAATTCCTTCAACAGCGACTCCAGTCTTTGATCCAAGCATGATTTCAGAAGGTGAAGCAGCCTCTGCTCCCTGAGAAAAAAGCAGTAGTAAAAAACTTGACTTCCCCCACACCTCACCTTGCTGCCCCACGGCGCTGACTGCAGAGGTCAGAGGAGGGAACTCATCCCCGATAAGGACCACAGAGGGAGACCTGTGGGTGACGCAAAGCCCCAGAACGCTGCGGGATCACTCTAGGTGTTTCTGCTCTTGATGCAAATCAAGAAATTCCCTTCCAGGTGCTGTACATGCTTCTTACAAGAAATAGCTTTATATGCAGGAAAATACCCCCACAGCCACCCTTCCCAAATCCTACAGCTCTTCCTGTATGTTCTGAGACAGCTTAGACCTGGGGAGGGATATTGGTACATCCAGAAAGCAAGGAACGTTCCCCGACTTTTTGAGTGGAAAACACATTTAATTTCCTGCTTTATAAAAGGCAATTCACCTTTCACTTCCCATCCACTTTTATAAAAATCTGCTGAGACAAAAGAGTTGTTTAATTAATTCTTCCATTTCAGTTTGACATGGATGGCCAGGTGAGCTGCCAGTTCCTGATAAACCAAAGGAAGTGATCCAAACCTACATACTCAATAGGAATGCATCTTTATCCTCCATGCACAACCGCATTCCAAAGTGAGTATGAGAGGCTCAGCACTGCAGTCACAGGACGCAGAAGAGGGAATGTTATGATTCAGTCTTACCCGAGGGAATGTCACGATTCAGTCTCACCCGAGGCACTCTTGCCCTGTGCAGCATCTTGCTGCAGCAGGCAGTGCCCTGAACCACCGCCCACCACTGCCCCGCTGGTCGGCATCTCTCTGCCTTGGAGATGACTTGCAGACATGAGAGGGGATTCGGGGCACCCCACTTCACATCCCTGCAAGGCTAATTTTCATGAAGTGTCAAAATTCAAGCCTCTCTAAATTATCTCAAAGTGAGTCAACAACAGAGAGACCCAAATCACTCTCGGCTTAAACCCACGTTTTTATTATTCAGGATGTAGTTAACTGTCTGTTAAATATAATTTATTTAACATATTCATGGCCCTCCTTGAGTCCAGAGGAGGCCACAAAGATGGTCAGAGGGCTGGAGCACCTCTGCTATGATGAAAGGCTGAGAGAGTTGGGCTTGTTCAGCCTGGAGAAGGGAAGGCTCCGGGGAGATCTTATAGCACCATCCAGTACCTGAAGGGGCTACAAGGGAGCTGGGGGGGACTTTTTACAAGGGTCTGTAGTGACAGGACAAGGGGTAACGGGTTGAAATTGAAAGTGGGGAGGGTTAGGTTAGAGATCAGAGAGAAATTCTTCCCGCAGAGGGTGGGGAGGCACTGGGGCAGGTTGCCCAGGGAAGCTGTGGATGCCCCATCCCTGGAAGTGTCCAAGGCCAGGCTGGGTGGGGCTTGGAGCAACCTGGTCTAGGGGAAGGTGTCCCTGCCCCTGGCAGGGGGGGTGGAACTGGCTGATCTTTAAGGTCCCTTCCAACCCAAACCATTCTGTGATTCTATGATTTTCCTTCAGCATTAATTTTTCTCTTTGTCAGATTCCACCACCACCACCACCACTTAAAAGAGCACCTAGAAGTTGCATAAGAACAAGTAACAACACTCTGTAACAAGTGTCAAATTCTTCCCGACTTTACTTGACTCTGTTCAATCAGAGCACAAGTTGTCAGGGTGCAACCTAAAATTCCCATTGGATAACGGCTTCAAGGACAGAAGGTGAGGTGACCTGCAAGTCAGGACTGACATGGGGACAGCTCAACGTCCTCTTCTCTCGGAAGGTTAGAGTAGCCAGGGTATTGCCAGCTTTCAGAGATCAGAAACCTGATCCTCTTAATCCACATTACTTAAAGTGTGGATTCATGATGTGAAACTGAATGAGGCAACAGTGTTTGAGGAAAAAGGGAATAATTGTGTGACTGAAGAAACATGCTTCAGTAGCAAATTTTACACCCTCATCAGCTTTGTCTGAGTCCCCAGACGTGCCACTTTTCACAAAAATCTGTATAGAATACAACTCCTTAACCCTTCTCTGATAAATTAATCTCCTCTAGAAAGGTTCACATGCAAAATATCTTGAGAAATAGTGATATTGGAATCCTTGAATTTCATATGCTATTAACAACAACAACAAAAGATTAATGGGATGTATCAACTTGAAACGTAAAAGCTGTGGAACCGATAAGGACTTACTGAGTGACCCTTACAGGGATATAATTCTGAGACCAGAAACAAACACACACAGCCTGTGAAGCAGTGATTTAAAGCTCATGTTGCTCATTTGCATTGAAATGGTCTCCTAAGGGCATGTGGCAGCCTTCATTTGTCTCTCTAAACCTGGATGTTAGCGTCTATCTGCTGAACAGGACATAGCAGGGACCACATACAGGCAAATTCACACCACGACACGCACAAGTCTCTCTACAGTGATGCCCCAACCCTACAGGGAAGGCTACAGCTCTTCCAGACCCACAGCAAACAGGTCTGTGCAAAATGGCCAGCTACTCCAGTGGAACACTGCCCAAAACGTGGCTGGAATGGGTGAAGGAAGGCCTGCACATCAGGAAAGTGCCTCTGTATTTTCTCGATCGAGCAAGAGAGCAGTTTTAGATCTCAGAGCCTGCTCTAATCTCCTCAAAGAGCTACACAGTTCTGTTGACAGTTCTGTGGTGTCAGAGGAGCATTGAGGAGCTGCCGCCGGATCAGGAGCAAGGCGACTGAGCAATCCAGAAGCCAACGCCTATGGAATCTGCACAGCCCCACCAAAGATATAGAAGCAAACAACCACATTGTCCATACACGGCGTTACCTGATCCTTACGGGATGAATACAAAAATATAGCCATACCCAATCACAACATCTAAAAAAAGAGCCTGTGGAAAAGGGACATATTAAATCCTCAAACAGTCCAGCTTAATGTGGAATGAGGTCTCTCCCTGCAGTTTGATATCCAGCACGTTCCAGGAATTCAAAGTAAATATTAAAAAAAAGTAATTTCAAATAAATGCCAGTGCAAGGATAACTGGAAAAGCACTCATTCCAGTAAGTATCACAGAGAAAATGCTTTAACTCGCATCTTCATCTTTAACTCAAATATGCTCCTTTTGTTTAATCACTACAGACCTACGGCATGCACCAGCCCGAGCGTTTTGTCATTGGGAAGTTCTTGCCATTATATGCCTTCAACAAATAACTACAAAGCAAAAAAAATGCAGGCGGCTGGTAGACACACAGATTACAGACACACTCAATTTCCATAATCTGTATGAAAACTGGTGACTAGCTGCAGCAGATATCCAAAATTAGTAGCCAGAATGGGAAGAAAATGTTGAAATGGGAGTGTAACAGATAAACATTTTGTCTGCTCTAGATTATATAGCCCTGCCAGTCCACACTTGGGCTGGTTTTTCGCCAGCGCAGGAGAGCAGTGGATGTGTTTACCTTGCCTTTCGCACAGCTTCTGACACCTGCCGCTCTGCAGAGGAAGATCTTGGGGTCTTGGTGGACATAATGCTGATCACGAGCCAGAAATGCACTCTTCTGGCAAAGCAGGACAACAGGATCCTGGACTGCGTTAGGAGAAGCACTCCAACGTGGCCCAGGATGTGATCCTGCCTTTCTACTCAGCACTCGTCAGGCCGTATCTGTGCAATTCTGGGCTCCCCAGTAAAAGAAAGAAATGGACATACTGGGGCATTAGGCCTGCACAGGGCTATAAAGATATTTTGATTGATGATCTTTCATACAAGGAGAGACTGAGAGAGATGGGACTGCTCAGCCATGGAGAAAAGAAGATTCAGAGGGGTCCTTATCAATGTATATAAATAACTGAGAAGGAATGAAGAAGTAGTCAGTCTCTTCTCAGGAGTGCCTACTGAGATCACAAGAGGCAATGTGCCCAAATTAAAAAGCAGGACATTCAATCTGAACACAATAAAACACTTCTTTACTGTGAGGGTGGTCAGACACTGCAACAAGTTGCCCAGAGAGACTGTGGAGTCTCCATCCATGGAGATATTCAAAACCCAAACGGACACAGCCCTGGGGACTCTGCTCTAGCTGGCTCTGCCTGAGGAGGGGATTGGATTATCTGATCTGAAGAGGTTCCTTCTAACCTAACAGTTCTGTGATTCCGTACCATAGCAAGGGAAAGCTGGACAGTCACTGAGAACATGGATAGCAAAGCCAAGTTACCACAGCACAGATTAGGAAACAAATATCCACAGGATTCTAGATTTCATTAATTTAATTTCCCTGGAAACGCGTGATTTTTCTGCACCCAAAGTTCAACCAATTTCTTAGCAGGCAGCATTATCCCACACAGGCTGCACTGCAAAATTAAGACATTATGCTAGAGAACAAAACTCGACTATTGCAGCTCTCATGCAGTGGAATCGCCTATAGCACTGTAATACACCTCAACACACACTCAAGCAATCATTTGGATCATCATCTGGGGAAATAGGAATGAGATTTCAAAAATCTTAAAATTAAGGATAATAGCCTGGCTCCATGGAAGACAACACACAGCTCCCACTGACTTCACTGAGGCCAGGATTTTACTGTACAGAAAATGGTAACTTAGGTATTCATTCCGTGCTGACACCTGATATTGTATCACGTAACTAAACCCCTCAACAGCTTAAAGTTGATATAGCAAAACTGTGATATCCAGCAGCAGAGAGCCATTCCAGTGTCCTGGTCTTACTCATCTAATCATCCCTCACTGATGCTCTTACATGAACACTGACACTGCCATGAACAGAAACGAAAGAGAGGAAGCTTAGGACAGGCAATTGGAAAAGCAATCCTCACTGCAATAACAACAGTCATTATGAAGGAGCTGCCTCTGCCATTTGTACACTAATCGGTGTCAAAGACAGCCCAAACCAGGTTTCCATTGAGAACACCCAGCCATGGGAAGTGACACCTGGCCAACGAGCGGCCACCAGCAGCGGTCGCAGCAGCAAGGGCACTCCACGGACATTTACTTAAACATCAGTCCCATCTCAACACTTCAAGGTATGCAACACGTTCTCCTCCTGCTTTCCTCACAGTCTCTAAAAGAAAATCAATTTTTTTTTTTTTCCCCCAAGGTACCTGACCTTGAAAAAACCCCCCAACCATTGCTTCTCTTTGTTTGAGTGTAGTCAGCTGCTTTCCTGCCAAATACAATGCATTTCCTATTCATTGAGAAAAAGGTGGACCTGAAAGAAATCTGCAGGATGTTTTCTTGTGTGTGTGTGTTGTATAACGTTGATTCTCTTCACAGCTTTTAAATATCCCTTCAACAATTCTGATTAATTCAAATCTTATTGAAACCCCTTTGGTCCTGAATTTTCAAAAGAAAAACTAAATGTCTTCGGTGTTAAATCTAAAAACCATCTGGTTTTGAATAAAAATCTTTTCTCTTACATGCTTCATGACTTTCCACTTTCATTATTCTCTCAAGAAAGACTTTAGTTGTTTTCTTAAATATCAAATGATCTTTTGAATCTTTTCCATTGTGCTTCATTTACATAATTTACCAACTTCTAACATGCAATTCAGTTTGCTCTTCAACACACCCTTCAAGGTGACCTCTGAAAAGGTTTTCTAAATGCTGAGGTTAGGACTTTGTCAACAGAGGCAACATCAGCACGGCTGAAGATGATGACATGCACTGTTCTGCTTTCCTGCGGATCAGAGGGGCAAGGTGCAGATGGCAAAAACGTCTGGCAGAGCAACAGCAGCCTTGGCTTATGGCAGTAAAGTACAAAGAAAATAACAATATATATTGTTGTATAATAACTCAATGACCTATCACAGAAAAAAACCATTAAGAAATTGTATCAGGCAGTTAGTAGCCTGATGGCTACAACAAAGTGAACCGAGATTGTGCCTGGTTGAAACTACCTTTGAACAGGTCTCATTCACCACTAATGCCAGGACACTGTAGCAAAATGGTGTTACACTACCATCATCCAAATTACCAGAGACACCAGAAACTTCAAGTAGCATAGTGTGCACTCAGAAACTATAAAGTTCCCTCTCTGCTTCCCGTTAAGAGATATCCCCTTACACAAAATCTACTTCTCTCTATTCCAGCTGTCATTTCCGATTGTCAAGTCAATCACTTTTGGTGCTCATTTGTAAAAGATTCAGGGAGTTCAAGATGCCGAATGATAAAAGCTAATAAGCCCATAATAAAGCTGATTACAGATACACCTGATTGCTGTTTTACTGGCACTGAAAACCAGCCAGCAGGTATTGATCATCATCGATCACATTGGTTTTGTAAGTTTGGGAATACGTTTCAAAAGGTACAAGGGCTGGTGGCTGAAGCTCCTTCCTGCACCGGAGCTTCGCCGCAAGGATCTGACCCTCAGTTACCAGCCAGAAAGACAGCACCCCCTTGCAGCGCAGCAGTATTGCCAGTGAGAAGCTACAATATACAGCAGATGCCTTGGATTATCATGGAGTTGGGATAATATAAAGCGCCTGAACACGATTGGTGGCCTTAAAGTCACCACACTTCACCCTAAGAGAAGCCAGAACTAGTAATGGTTCAGAGCTGCTGATCAACAGATCTGTCTTCCCTCATTTCAGCAGGGAGTCCTTCCGTGTACACCATTGCTGAGTGAAATAAAAGGAATTGAAACAACTTCAGCTGCAAAATCATACCTAATAAAGTGCTCTACCCACCACATTAGTCTTCAATTGCAGCTGACAAATGCAAGACAAGGACTGGATGCTACTGGCCTGCTTACAGGCTGGTAACACGAAGTTATCTTCCCTTCTCTTTTTGTATATGTGAAAAACATTAAACATTCAGCGTACTGTCATTTTCTAATGTTGTCTGAAATACACTGTGACACATCAAAAATGTTCATAGACGGAATGAAAAAGTGTGCTGTCTCTTTCAATACAGTACCTCGTAATTCCTTTGCATCTGATGTTGCCTGTACTTAAATGTCTAAAGCGGCCTTAATTATTTTATCACTTTCTAAAACATTCTTTTCTGCTATTCTGCCCTTTTTCAAATAAAATTGTATGAAATATGTAGCAGCAGTCAGAAGAGATACAAAACTGGGGGTCAGTCACCACCTAAAACTAGTGTTGATCAGGTGTGTGTAAACGCGTGGTGGTCACTTGAGTTCTTTCAGCACCGAATGCCAGGCGAGTGAGTCCCAAAAGCTGGCCTCTGGAATAGTAAGGCACCATGACATTTATTCGGAGATGAGAGCACTGAGGACTTCCCAGGAGACACTGCACCTTCAGGATTTAGCCTTCACCACCACTTCTCCCAGTCAGCAAAAGAGACGCTCAACTACTTACTCACCCCTCGTGCTTTAAGGTGCCTGGAGGAAAGCATGCTGTCGTGCAATGTATTTAATAACCACCATTACTGTATTCTAGAGTTTTCCTTCGGAGAGGCTGGCTAAAGACCTGCACCACTCCTACTCTGTCTATTCTGAAATTTGAGCCACGGGCATGGGAACAAAAGTGCTCCCACAACAAAGATGTGCTCCTGAGATAATGAGTTAACCTCTAATCAGGGATTATAAACCAGCAAGAACAAAGCCCAGATCCATCTCTTTCTGTTGTAGGCTTAACTGATCCATTGCCAAATATTTACCAGGAGACCCTCCGATGAATTACTGATGTCAGGAAAGAGAAGGTAGATCTGGCTGGCTTTCAGCCAGGAATAGTGGCGGCAGCAGCTGTGTTTGACTCATCTATACAGCTCTGGGAATTAATCTCCCAGTCAGCCAGGTTGGAGGTCTGAACTGGATTTCTCCTGAGAAAAAGCACTATTCCAAACTGTGCAGCAGGACAATATGAAAAATATTGTACTCGTTGCAATATGAATAAAATCCATACGGATTAAGAGGAGACACCTGCATTCATCTTCATCTCTGAAGTCAGCCAAGACAGGAAGATACATGGCATAAAGCACCGACAGGACACTGCATTATCTAATCTCTACAAAGAGTATTTGTGTTAGAGGCATGGAGCTTAATTTAGGAAAGTTTGATTTTCCTTTCCCCGCACCCATTCCCCTGCTAACACTTTATTCAAGGAATCAATTAGGCCTTGATCAGCCATTCATCAAGAGTTCCCAGTGGGGAGCCATAATGCATTTTATCTGCAGTTATCGTTCCTAAGTAACACCTATTTCTGAGCGTGCACTTAATTCTTTTCATCAATACTTTGCTATCCTTCAACAAGCCTGTTAATAGCATTTTGGAGGTGCACTTTCAATGAAGTCCTCCTTTGACAAACGAATTAGCAAAACTATTGGGATTTCCTTTGGTGTGTTTGCCTTTTTTCAGCCATGCAGGCAAGTAAATTCCATCTCACCTCCTCCTGCCTAAAAAAAAAGGTTAAAGTGATGAGTTCAAGATGCTAAATGCAAAGCTGTTCAGAACAAAATAGAAAAAGACAACCAATAATGCTTTAAAGCAAACATTCATTATTTTTCACTAAATTCCCCACGGAGTGAAAGATGTGATGCATCTTTACAACCTCCCGAATTCTTCACCATCATTAGCATTTCCCTAGCAATATTTCCTTTAAAGGAAAAACACAAAGTGTGCATGTCATCTTTGACAAGACTTCAGTACATGATTAAGTCAATCACATGGATTTAAGCATGAACTTAAGTTATCTGCTGAACAGGGACAGATTTAAACCTATGCCCGAATGCTTTGCTGAAAAGAAGCCAAAATGATTTGGTTATAATTAAATTCTTTTGATGAAATTTCTGCAACTCCCTATTGTGTGACACCAGTACTAAAATGCTAATAAACTAGTTAAAATTGAGCTTATTACCAAGTAAAATAAACCACAGAGGCACTTCTGTCTTTTATTATTTTATACCACCATTTATATAACATTATTTTACATTAGAGAAATAAAACAGTTGACCAAGGGTAACACATCACCCTCACAGAGCAGTAATTGCAGTGCACTGCAATCCAGGAGACGATGAGTGGATTCCTCCACATCCACCTGCAACGCTACTCCTGTTTAGCTGTTAGCTATGCCAGCACTTCTGTAGAACCCAACCTCCAGAAAACTGCCAGAGATGCTACGTGCCAGGAACTGCTCCACATGTGGAGAGCTCTTAACAACAAAAGAAATAGAGCTCCAACTGGAAAATAAAGCATTAGCACATGGGCTGCTCAGAAACCATTGCGTACACACACCAGGACCAGCACGCTCTGAAGCATCTTACGTTAATGCAGCACATCCATGCACAAACACCACGGAGAGTCAAAAATGGCCTTGTCCTCCTGAGAGCGTTCTGCACGCCAACGGACGCAGGTACTACCAACACAGATACTCTTCTGAAATCCTCCCAGCAGCAGGAACAGCTGTGTTCACTGTGGCAAAGGAGGATACAGGGACCCAAATTTTCTACCGCCACTCACAAGTTTCAACAGTAAGAAGCTGTAGACGTATGACAATGGGACGGGACGCTGCAGGCTAGGCTGACTGGGAACACGAACAGTCATCCTGCCCCACTGAAGCTCTGTCAAAGACAAACGTGGCAAATGTCTAAGCTCCCTGGACAGAATCTCAGTGAGAACAACCGTTTCTGCAGTAGGTTTGAACTAAACTTTCTGTAAGAGTAATTTCTTCAGTTTGATTGTGAACCTCTTCCTCACACTGACAAGTGGCTTAGCAGCACCAGATCATTTCTGGGAGCAACTGCTCCTGAGTGCAGAAGGTGGAAGAGGGGCAGTTTTTCCACTTTGGCTTTAAAGCCAAATGTGAAAGGATTTGTGAGGACTGAGCTGTACTTGCAATCATACCTACGACATTCCAGTCTGCTGTCTCCCATCTGTATGGGACCAGGCAAAATATCAATAAGGAATTACAATAATTTGTACAATGTTTTGGGAAGCAAAGAAAGAAATACCTCAATCTACAGACTATGTTTTTTATAAGATAGCAGTAAAAGCTATAGAGGAAATCATTAAAATTTACTGCCACACAGAAAATGAGCATTTTCACATCTCTCATGAAAAACAGAAGTAGCCATTATTTTTCAGTCCTCTACCATTCTGTGGGTCATTTTCAACAGAGCTATCCAGGCATGGAATTTAGGCTGTAATTTTCACAGGGACTCCAAGTGAGTTAATGGCCTAATCTTTATCAAAGATTCTGGTCTTAACTTTCGAGTTGCCAATTGCAGTAACCATTCCCATAATCAAATATCATAATCAGTGATCCTTCAGTGCTTTTGTTCCTTAAACTGGCTTATGTTACTCAGTCTGACATTTCAAAAAGGGGGAAAAAAAAAGGCAGCACATTATGGTGGTTTAGTTATGTTCTTCCATTTGTGGATGTTAAACAGCGGCACCATAGCTCTGCCCATAAATGCAGACATCTGAACAAACAGACCTACTGAAAAAATATATTACAGCTGCACAAAAGTAAATATGGACCTTTTTTTTTTCCCTGTGCCTGCAGGAGAATCACCACAGTAAAAATAAATACAGATGCTAAAACCAGGAGGATTATACAAGTTAGAACTGGTATAAGAATATGCATTTTATTAGCATAATTTATATTCTAACATGCCAATCTGGTATTGAGAAATGTAAGGAGTGTCCAGCCTCTGACAGGATGGGGCCCTGCTGCTTTCTCTTTATCACCGCAAAATTAAGGTTAACCTAACTCCATGGATCTCTTACAAATACATATAGAGCCTCGCACAGAAATGATCAACTTATAAAAATGTCAAATGCTGCTCTGTATTAATGGAATCAAAATGACACACGTTAAAGAGAAAATTCAAGCTATAGATGGGTGGCCACTCCCATAACCATTTACACGTCACTGGAGTTTGGACTGCTGCAGACAAGGGCATAAATTCAGCCTGAAAAATAGTGCACTCAGAGTGGCCTGGCTTAGTTCTTGGAGTCACACAAACTCCATTTAACACCCACATCTCTAGGGCTGGTGTTTCTGCCCTCAGAATAAAAAAGAAAAAAGCTACACCTTGGGAATTTGCATATGAACATGCACAAACACCACGAGGAGCTCCCAAGTCCGTCGGGTACCTGTTTTGAGCTGAAGACAGCCTATGATCCCGTCACTCTGCTGATCTGGGAAGAGCCAGGACAAAATAAAGGTGCTATGTATTTTCTCTGACAGGCATTTCCTCATCCTATTCCCACACAGCCCACATTTCAATCCTGCAGAACTCAAAGGATTCCTATTTTGTGATGCAACCAGCCAGGCCAGTTGGAGGAATAGAGAACAAGGTGTGAGCTCAGGCTCTGCCACACAGATCCACAGTGTGGCAAGGCATTACCCCTTTTTTCTTCCTGTATTATGTATTCCTGAGCTTTCCCCAAGCCCCTCTGTCTACATCATCAGACCACACAGCCAGTCCAGAGAAAGCGTTGTACAGTCCAGGGCAGCATTCATCTCATGAGATCAAACCAAATGTTTCTCTGTCAAGAAAAGGGAAGGTGGCATTCTAAAGGCATGGGAGCAAGTTGACTGCTTAAAAGCTCAGAGGCTGCTGCCAAGTGCCCAGAACGAGAGGCAGAGAACTGTGGGGCTTCTCCCACGCTGATGTATGAGGGCAGGTCAGCGTAGGCTGCCTTGAGCCCCAGCAGTCTGTCCTGTCTGCCTCCACAACCGCATGCTCTTCCACCGCAGAAGAGTACAAGTGCCGTGCCAAAAACCTATCTATGAATGGCTGTAAAGAACTTTTCTCTAATGCTCTTTAATAATTAACACACTACTAAAGCAACAGTGCCAGCAATGGATCCAGAGGGACTGCTTCAACGGCTCGGGAGCCCATGCATGAGGCCGCATACAGCTGGCTAAATCCTGCGGTGCGAGCATCGGCGTGCTACTGTGCCCATTCTACAGCAGACGGAGCAAAATGGGCATCATGGACTGGACAGGTGCTATTAAGTCAGGTACAATACCCAGCCCTGCTGCTGGCACAGCTCAGTCTCTCAAATCCCTTGCTCTCAGCCAAAACACCAAGAGCTCTAAAGGCAGAATCGGCCCCGGCTGCCTGCAGAGTCTCGGTCAACTCCCAGCTCCTACCTCTGCCCCTGAACAGGGTAATGACACCGCTCTGCTTCACAGAGAGGGGAGGGTATTGATTAAACTCTGCAACAAGGGACAAAGCATCCACTGCAAAGTCCTTCCCCCTGACAAAGTTCGAGTAAATGGAAACTGCCAGGGAATCCATTACCACTTTGCAGGCTAGAAACAGAAAATAACGATTGGCCCCCATTTTATCCTGGAAAATTTCACATGTACATACAACTCCTAATTAACAGGAGGCTACCAGGTACTTGAAAACAACTGCTGATTGTCTATATGTGTGTGTATATATATACAGACATGAATGATATGAATGATACAGGAGCCCTCAAAGTCTTCATCTGCAGAGTCCTCGTCTGCTTTTTCACACAAATCACCTTCATTCTCTTTTGATACGCAAGTGTTAGTGTAGACTGTTCTTTCACTGATATTCCAAGGTCCTGAATTACTGCGGTGGACCTCTCCGGGTGAGCTACTTCCCCGCACCAGTACACGTGGCAATACTGTTCTGCACACCAGGAAAGCCAGCACGTGATTTTAAGCACCCTGAACAGAAATACTGGCTTCAGGCTGCTGCTGTTTTATTTATTCTGTAGGCAGGACGAAGCGTAACACAGAGACAACTGTTGATTTCCTCAGTATAAGACCAGGGGTTTAACGTTCTGCAGGAACACTAAGAGCCTCAAAGTTGACCATCCAGGATAGGCAGATACAGCAATTCCTTAACTCAGACAACACTGCACTTCAACTGGAGCCCCTACCTGAGACCCTGTTTGGTCTTACAGACAAGTGCAGTGCACCTCCCGCGCCAACCCACAGTACGTGACTCAGAGGAAAGTTAAGTTTCCTCATCTCTTCATGCAGAACAAATAAAAGCCACTGCAAACCAACAGGCTGACGGAGGGAGGGAATCCTTCCTGACACTTTTTCTCACTATTTTAACCTCTGAAGGGTGAGGACCAACATTCTCTGTGACCCACCTGTCAACGTAACAGCGCTGACTGCTTTATGAATAAATATGTTTGGTTGGTTTTTTCCTTTCCTCCATAACCACACACTTATCAAACCATGAGCCTCAACAACAGCCAACAACAGGAAATTCTACAAGACAATGATGCAGAGCACAAGAAACATTTATCTTTTAAACCTACTCCTTAATATTTTCAAGTATTTCTTCTGTGTTCAGGAAGGTCTTCAGTATGTCATTATTTTAGAAACTGCTATAATTTCTCTCCTTAAGTTCTCTTTCAGCAGAGGATCTCTTTCCTTTCCCAAACTGATTCAGGGTAGTCTCCATAATCTCTCTTCACTGCTCTCTCCCACCTTTCTGGTGATTCTAATTGCTTCTGTTACCCTTCACTGAAATGAAGTCACCAAAACTCAATATTGAGTTCACAGTGAGGCGAGTCAATCAATTCATACAATGACATGATAATATTTTCTAACTGATTCCCTTTCTAAATATACATCAAGTGTTGTATTTAGGTTCTGGAGGCCCCGTGCATATCAAGTAGATGCCTTTATTAAGCTGTCATCTATGACGTGTGAATCCTTCTCCCAAGAGGTTACAAGTAATTCAGAATCCAATAATGCATACAAGTAATTTTAAATTGCCCCTTCTACTTTAATTACCTTGCAAGTGCATTCCATGTTAGAGCTACAGCATGCCGCCTGGCAACTTAGCTCTCCTCAGTCCTCCAGCAGTGCACCTGACAATCACTCACAGCATTCATTAATTGATTAATTCAAAGCCTTTCTAGAAAGCAACGTTGACATCTTACCCACTCCTCATCCACGTTATTGCTAAACATACTAAGTCTAACTAGGTCTACTGTTCATTTTAATTTCATTTTGTATTTTGTGTAGGGACTTTAATTTTTTATTTATTTTTTGCTATTTTCTCTTTCCATTCCAGAAGAAGCTGTTTAACGGTCACATACCTGATGACTGTTAATTCACGGCAAAATTTCGGCACCTACCCTGTGGATCCCTCAAGCTCCCTTAGTCTTCATTTGCAAGAGATTTTGTTGACAATTTTGATTGAATAGGCAGGTTACGCACCATTGTGCTCGGTTTGGGTTTATTCACGTCAATTTTGGGGTTCTTTTCTTAGAAAACTTGTTTTAAGGCTAAAGATAATTCAGACAGGCAGTTTTGCCCTTACAACAGAAATACCAATGAAGCACAGGAACAAAGGTCAAACACAAGTAAAATTTGAAACCACAAACAAAAGCTTTGTTTCTTAAACTTTTATACACTTACCTTGACTTTGCACTAGAATCTAAGTACATGTGTGCTACAAGGAGCAACTTGGAAAGATAACGGATCGTACGCCTTTGCTAAGGCATCTCCTTTGCAACACTAATGTGGCTCTGAAATTGCAAACCTATCGACAGCGTTCGTAGTAAGGCTCATTGGCTTCTTTTCTTTGAGGGCGGGGGATGGGGCTGGTGGTTTTGTTGGTTGTGGTTTTTCAAGTGGCAGATGCACTTGGCAATATCTGTGACCTTGAGCTGTACACATGAACAAGAGAGAGCCCAGTCCTGCAAGGCTGTTTATGCATTCCGAGAGCGCTCCTTCTGAGAGGGGTGTCTCAAGGAAGACAGAAGCATGATGCGCATACCGAGCCAAGTGCTTCATGATTTATTTATAGGGAAAAGGGGCATAAAAATTTGCTGAAGGGGAAAGAAAAATGAAGAATCTGACTTACCTTGTCGGTGTAGACAAAGAACAGAATCACAACAGTGAGCTCCAACAGAAATATAATTAACAGCATGATAAAAAACTGTCAAGAGAAGAAGGGACAGGGGAAAAAAACAAAAGCAAAAACCATCAACATCTATTTCAGCTTTGTCTGGATGCACAATAAGTACATTCAGCAAATCATGCAGAATGGGGAGTGGGAGTCATACAGGCAGCAAGACGCAAAGCTGCTGTGTTTCGGCAGAACAGAAGGCACGCAACACGCAGCAGCCAGAAAAGCAGTTAAAAGACTAGTCGGGAAACACAGCAGTATCCGGGCATGTGTATGCTGGGCTCAGCAGAACAGCACAAAAGCCCACCAGTATCTGTCCCCCCAGCAGGCCAGTGCTCCACCTGAGAGCAACCCTTGAAGACTCTTCACAGGATAGGTTTTCTTTGGTTTTCCCTCCATCGCATCTTTCCAATTAACAAGGTATCACAGAATCACAGGATGGTTAGGGTTGGAAGGCACCTTAAAGCCCATCTAGTTCCAACCCCCCTGCCATGGGCAGGGACACCTTCCACTAGACCAGGTTGCCCCAAGCCTCATCCAGCCTGGCCTTGGACACTTCCAGGGATGGAGCATCCACAGCTTCTCTGGGTGGAATCCACAGCTTTGCCTGCCCATTGCAAGGGAAGGTAGCCTGGTCCGCAAACCATAACATCATAGTCCCTTTCAAGAGGAATTGTGGGGGAAGTGAAGCACATCAAAAAGCTTATATACAAAGTTAGCTTTACGAGCAGTTTCGGCTGGCCACACAAACCACCCGCAGGTTTCAACTGAAAGGGACTGATTTGTACTGAAGACATCAAAGCAAAATCAGACCATCTCTGTTTCCAGCATAAGCCAAGGAACTGTCTAAAACCCCATAGTCAAAAGCTTGAAGGAGTGCATAAAAAAACCTTTTCACACAGGAATTTCAGGTAGAGTCTCTAAAGCCTTCAGCTCTGATGCACTTCAGCATGAGGAAGTGTTGGCCTGAAACACCATGTCCCCTGCTTTTTGTCAAGATGCCAGTCGTGTCTGCAGCAGCATCAACACAGTGGCTGCACAGACCAGAACAAGCACTTTCAGAGCATTAAATGAAACTGAGTTTTGCAAAGATGGGGAAAAGAGGCAGTAAATTTGGAAACTTTTTAGGTTCAGGCAAAGGTCCTGCTCCCTATAACACAAGCTCCATACACTTAGCAGCCTGCAAGGCTGGAATTCTGATACTGAGCAACACTGATTTAATTGAAATCCCCTTTCCAAGAGAAAAAAACAGTTACCGTCTCTTTAGCTTCAACCACAAGGCTGCAAAGCTATGAAAGTTTAATAGCCACAAAGCCTTATCAGAGCTTCTTCGCTGCCCGGTAAGTCAAAACCAAGCCTTTGAACCTATGGATTCCTGTGATTGAATGGAGGGCAAAAGGTCAAGAAGGGGGAAATACCTTTCTCCACGAGCACAATTACACTGTCTACAGAACTCATTGCATTCTGCCCTGCTAGTCTTAAATTAAAGTTTATTTTCAAATCTTCATCACTAGTATCTTCACACCTGCCTGACACTAATATTGGATCCTATTACTGCCCAGTTTTGAATCACAGAACTCATTCACGCTCGTGACCCAAGCTGATTTCCATATCATTACCATCCAACCTGACCTTCTGAAGATGGCTTTGCAAACCAGCCTCAGTGCAGCCTGCTGACTTCCTACACGTACATTTTAGCCTGCTGCGCAGCATTAACTGAAACAGGAGAAAGCACATCACGCTGCAAAGAGGCACAGACACTTTCCTGTACGTTATTTGGCTCTGGGGTACTTTTTCGCTCATCCACAAAGCATCATTTTTCCAAAATGTGCATACAAACACCACTGTCTCCCTGTGAAATTCGCTGTCATAGCCTGGATCACATTAGGACAAAGGAAGGACCCATTATAAACAGTGATCAGCATTTCCTACCAAAGGACCCCCATTTGTCTATGCTTATATATTCTGAGCCCATTTCTGTCTAAAGGATAAAAGCTTTTGGAAGCATTTCAAAAATAGCACCTCAATTACTGCTAAGAACAAAGCAGGGAAAAGTGTGTTATTCTGCCCAGGTTAGATTTCTGGTGGCTTAATCTGCACCCCCCTCATGTTCCGGTGTTTAGAGCAGGGGGCTGAAACGAAATGCTGCTCCCTTTCAGGCTCGTGCCTTTTGTCTTACCCAACCACGAGCGTATTTTTGTGGGAAAGTGATTAGCCTCCAAAAAAATGCGTCCGACACATCCAGTAGAGACGAGAGGGCTCGCCAGCTAAAACCATCAAAGTCTACAACCACAAAAAGCCTCCCCACACCCTTCCTGCAGCTCAGACATGACCAGAACGCTCGCAAACCATCCCACAGAGTTCGTCCCCACTCCTGGGGTGCCCACCCACACCTGCAATGCCTTTCTGCTTCCCCTCAGAGCCAGCAGCCTCCAGTCCTGCTTCACAGGACATCGCCTGGAACAGCGGGTATGGACAGGAGCTGGACTAAAATTCAGGAACCTGTTTTTCCTGTGGTCTCCAGAAAGCTTTTCCTCCCTTCTCTGCACTCACCATCATGGAGACAGTACAGATGAAGCCAAGGAATGACTTTGCAAGAGAAAAGGGAGCCTGAGGAAGAACGTTTTTAACCGCAGATGGGGAATGGTTTGGTTCAGGATACGACTCGGCCACCCGTTTTAGAGAAACAGGACCTCATGGGCAGTATCCGACCGGGGCAGGAGACACAAGGCAAGGCCCGTGCGGCGGCCGGGGACGCCTGCGCACGCGGGGACCCAGGAGGAGCTGTGTCTGAGGGGATGGCAGCCTGCGGAGAGCCCCGGAGATGCCGGAGCTGTGGAATAAAAAGAGCAAGAAACCAGGAGTGGCAGAGAAAGGAAAGCACCCCGCACTGACCCCTGTGACTGAGCATAACGTGTGGGGAGCGGACTGGAGACCGGCAAGCAGGGAGGAGAGGGGTGTGTGGGGGAAGATGAGGTGTTTTCTCAAGTGTGCAATTGCTTGCATCATTCTTTCTCAATACCCAAATCAGTAATTAGAAGTTTATCTTAACTGGCAATAAATTAAATAAAATTTCATGACTCAAGAGTGGTTTTTAGGACCGGAGCGGGCAGCAGCTGTTACCAGCTGTGCCACTGTGTCCAGCAGCAGAGCTCTGTAGGCTGGATCGCCTGGCACGACCAGGATGGTGCTCCTGCCTTCTTCATTTCGTACTCCAGAAACAGGTGTGACATTGCCATCATAAAAGATGCTAAAGTCGTGAAGTCAAGCATTCAAAATATAGGAAATCTCAGAACAAAAAGTTTTCTCGGTGATGGTTATGTACC
>NW_010248108.1:88321-130589 GCF_000690775.1 Eurypyga helias | reverse complement strand
GAGGTTCCTCTAAGCTATTACTGGTGGGAATTTGGTTTGATGCACTACAGATTATGGAAGCCATACAGTGAACCAAAATTAATATACACTGTAGAGAAAGTCAAACCCTAGGTAAGCAGGATTATGCTTTTTCTCCATAGATATTTTTTTTTTTAATTTAAATAAGACCTTCAGTTTTATGTTTCTTACTATTTTCATTAATTGACAAAAAGTACACGGTTATATCACAGGTAACTAACACGTATTAGTAACCCCACTGTGTGCAGACAGTAGAGACATGCCCTGTATCTTTAGCAGCAAAGGTAAATTCGGTGAGGTAACCTCAAGGCAGAGGGTTCAAATTCACCACCTGGCAAAAGGTACAAGTACTCGCACGTCAGCACATCTATCATTCCCCTCTAAAGAGCAGCCCTACCTGAATACAAACCACCACGTCAGAAAGTAAAAATCGAGGCTTCAGACGGAGCTGGCTGCAGAGCACAGCCTGCACACACCTGCACATCTTCTGATCCACCAGCCTAACGTGCACGGATGGACAACCTGCTCCTCTATTCCCACGGCACCTCCCAACACAAGGTCACTTTCCGTTCCATCCTCAGTATCACCCTCAAGGGAATGATGCCCAGTCTGGGGCCAGAACCAGCTTGGTCTATCCCATTCAAATTTAAGAGGGAGAAACATAAGCCCGGTGATGGCTCACAGCACCTGCTGGAAACTCTCACAGCTCCTTTTGGAATGAGCTCTCTCCCTGTGGTGATAAATACAGAGAAGAATAAAAATGAATTTTGCTTTGGTTCACTGGGGCTGCAGGCTGTTGGTATAATAAAGATTTATGCATGGAGAAACAACAATCCCAAAGCAAAGCATTCATGTAAAACTCCATAAAAGAAAGATTAATCTGACCTTGGACAGAGAGATGCTTTACCTGGCTACTTGTCAAACAGTGGGATGCAACCTAGTAGAGGTTCACTGAGGAGGTACCTACTGTGCAGCTTTTCATAAATCATACCTGGAATAACCCCACAGAAGTTTTGATGAGAAGGGAGGTAAGGTGACACCTTTCTGCCCAGCTACACCTGCTGACTTCCAACCCTTAGGAAAACTAAGGCCAGTTTCTCAGCACTCACCTTCATGTTCTACAAAGCCCGTGACCTTCCCATAGGTCCCCATTAGAGAAGCAGAGAAAAGGAAATACGAAATTGCTAAAAAGGCTAGCTCATAGCTATGCATCACCCTCCTGATCTACTAGATCTACCAGAGAAGAAGCGGTCCGAACTTGCAGATGGAGTTATGCCCATTGGAGCTGTACCAGATTGTGACCCACTAGTTTCAGTTCCCTTCATCCAGCCTCTTCGTATCGGTGGGAAAATCAAGAGCTGTTCCCTACATACATTATTTAAAGCACGTCTCCATCACAGCTCACTAAAGCAGAGCAACAAGTTAATGATGTTTTCTTCCCAAACAACAAGATTATCTGGTTTCTCAGATGCTGTAGGCACTTGTCTCCTTGCATGATGACTGAGCATCACACACTAATATGCAGGATTGGGTCTTTTGCTTCCCCACTAAACACGACATAACTGATGGCAAATTCAAGAATGCTGTGCTTAGACTGATCCCTGAAGTAATGCTTTTAGCTTGCTGGGAGCCTGTCTCAGAATAAGACAGTTAAGGTCTCAGTGTGTCATACCCTCTTCTCACCTTAGTTAATAACAGGAGACAGAAGTTTCTCGCAAAGCATTATCCAAATCCTCTTCAACGAACAGCAAGAAAGTCGTAGGAGGGCCCAAAAGCCAGTAATGTCTTTGGAAGAGCGACATATTCCAAAACAGTTTTAAAGTTCACGGCTTAGCAAATAATGTGTTTAGACCAAACAGCCTACACATTAGCATAACGTACCTAAGAAACTGGACAAACAGCTTCAACAGTCAGCCTGTGCTGCGCTCCGTCACAGAGAGCCTACACTGGTAATGTCTGCAAGGGGGACAGTTCTGTTCTGGCAGAGACACTATGAAGTAAAACACAGGAGCAGATAGGTTGCTCCTGTGAAAGTGCTCCAGCAAGCTAACTGCTCTTGGCCTGCAGCAGCTCCCAGGATGAAGATTTACAGGCAACCTTTCCCCAGTAACCCCAACTGAAGGTGTGATACAGTCAAACATTTTGCCTTTTCGTTAGGCTGGATTACCAAATCCTCACCGATCACTTCTCACGTCAGTATTACGTTTCACTTCCTCGTTAATAAGCCCCTCGGGCAGAAGAAATTACAGAGAATTCGTTGGGCTAACACTGTTGGTCTTCCAAGAGAACTCTAACTTCATAGCCTGGGAGGGATTTTAATTCGTCTGCCTGGTCCTAACGTATACACACGCAACTTCGGTCTTCAAGAATCGTCCAGCTCGGGCTGCTCGAAGAGAGTCTCTTAGAATGACAGACACACGTAGATTGGCAGTGGCCTCTGGGGCCATAAAACCAGAAATATTTTTATTGATTTTTGGATTGTAATTTCATATGAACAGAGATACTATCAAAAATTACATCACATTCTGCACATACCCTTCTCTGCAGGGGCAACATTTTGTCTTTAATGCTGAAGGTGTAAACAGTATCTCTCTTTTTTAAATAAATGAAGTCAAGCCCTTTACCTACAAATTCACAGAGCTCCATTAACGTCAAAAGAACTTAATGGATGTTATAGCAGCCATGTTTTACCCAAGCAGCCTGAGAATGACAAACTTGCCTTGCATTTAATATGCTTTGTAATTTTCCTGTTCCCTTATCATAAATTCTATTATTTATTTTGAAATAATATCTACTAGACTGAGTGGAGCTGCCTCATTACTGTGGTTGTCAGCGTCAAAACCTTACGTCTTCCCTGCAGAAGTGTAGCATCCCTGTGCCTCACCAAATTAAAACAGATGAATCAACAAACCATGCAAAAAGCCGAGTACCAACAGGGGTAACGCTGTCAGAGGTCCTGCAAGCTATAAAATTACTGCCGTATTTACTGCATATTCCACACTTTGGACAAAAATCAAGCCGCCTATGAAAAGCCAGAATCAATGGGAGAATTCCCACTGAGGTACTGGAAAACAAAACTCCAGGCACCGGAGATCAATCTGCTCTTTATAGGGGTCCTGTACCTGCTTGCTGGTACCAATGCTTGCCAACGTTGGCTCTGGCTTTCTAAGCACAGCAATATGAAGGTCATCCCCAAGCATTTTAAAAGTTTCCCAGAATAGCTTTTTTTAACTGTATACTGGTCCATGACTTCCACAGAATAAAAACTGATACGGTGCAGATTTTATCAGCGCTCAAAAGAAAAAAAAATTGACATTTTCTTTCACTTTTGAGAGCGTGTGTTTAATGTATCACTAGTTCTCACTACAAGTTTGATTTCACATCATTCCCCGAAGGCATTTGGAGCGGACATATTAATAGGAGTAGGAGCACTATGAAAGGTTCACTTTTTTTCTTTTTTCACTTTCTTTTATTTTCTTTTCCAAGGAGCTGAGCAAGGAGAGGAGAACAGAAGTGCAATGGGAATTGTACTTGCACCTTAGAAATCACTTCTCCTCCAGCCTGGAAGCCTTATACAGAAAGAGACAGAGTCATGAATGAGAAATGAAAGGACAGTGACCAGACAGTAACAACAACTGGGATTACTGTCAATAAAATCCTGGTGTATTGATCTACCCCATGAACTTTACAACAGAAGGGAAAGGGCAGCTTGCTTCCACCACTTTCCATCACGGTGGATTCTGATTCAGTATCAAAGTTCTTCCTGACACTCTGTTTGAATTCTTTCAGTTCCATACCATCGCTCTAACTTAACACCCTCTATAACACCATGCATGCTTCCTTTCTGCCTACAGTATTTAGACTCCTTGAGTATCTGTAGGCTTGTGTCCTCTCCCTGAGCCCTCTCTCTGCCATGCTGTGCATATTTAGCTCTTTCATGCTTCCTTGGAAGAAAATCTTTTTCTTTTTTTCCAGCATAAAAATGATAAGTTTGCTCATAAACTGTAAAAAGGCAGTAATGTAGATGAGCAAACCTATGAACAGAAACTTCATTATGAAAATGGCATGTATCTAAATTTGGTTAATCAGCTATTATTCTCTAAAAGCCTTAATAGTTCATTCATTGTGATTGTGACAAAGTCATCCAACGCTTTATGCCTGCTGGATATATAGTGCAGCTCTGTTTATGTATGGATTGTATTTTTTACGAACGTGCAAAAACCCCTGCTGATCAATAAGGCTCAGAGAAATCTGCAGTAATTATTTCTGGGAAGATATACAACATATGCAGTTTTAACACATTAACAGTGTTTCATTTTAGTCTGATTACTGCTTTCTGTTGGAATCATTCTGTCTTACTGAATTACTAAGTGAGAGCTGAGAGACTTGACATTCCCACACTGTATGTCACAGGATTTTAACTGGCATTTTGTAGCATTTCTAGTAATTTTCCATCTTCTCCAGTAACTGACTCAAAATCAATGAAGTGTCATCAAACATTAGCCACGTATCACACTCGCATCACAACGGTAGGTGGGTATAGACCCATTTCACAGATCACAGATTATTATTCCTTAGGACAAATAAAGGCCTGATTGGCTTTGGCTGTCTTTAAGGGCTGCTTAACCTCTTCTGCAAACCTAATGCAAAGGTGTGATCTGGTGTCAATCTATTTTAGTCAAAACAGAAACCCACCCTACCTGTGAAGTATGATGCAGCTGAAGAACTAAACCACAAGACTGCTTCTTACAAATCCCTGCGCCACTCCATTAATAAAGCAGTTGCTTGAGTCCATCTAACATAGCTAACAGAAACAGCAAACACAACTAAAAGCCTCTGGTTTGGGGTTAATCCAGTATTCTCCATCTATGGCAACAACATGCAAAGTTAATTAGTGTCTAAACCTACACCTCTTACTCAAGACTTTAACATCACCTGTGTACTTAGTAAATGGAGCTTCTTCCCTGAATCTGCCATCCCCAGGATATTTCTTGTCATCTGGAGTTCCAGCATGAAACTTGATCAGACAGCCTGGTGCCCTGAAAGGAGGAGGAGAGCAAAGCAAGTGGTCCCCGCACACTCTGCGTGGGGATCGAGCGCCTTGGCAGGGCTGGCTTCACATTCATGTTCACTGCGAACATCTGGCCGACCCCAAGTGCTGGGCAGACTGACAGAAGCTCCCCCAGGATTAGAGAAAATGACATGACCATGCTGTTACGCTGACGGGGAAAAAATTACACTGAAATTCTGCAGTTCTCCCTTTACACAGATTTGTGAACCCTAAGATAAGCTTGCAACGGGGCCTCACCTGCTAATTTTAACAGCAGAAAATGTCTCTCATTTCTAGGAGTCTCAAAACAGCATCTAGAAACTACACGGCATGTGGAAGTGAAGGAAACAGTGAGAAGCAGAAGGTCAAGAAGAGGAAAAAAAGAACAAGGCAGAGTAATTTGTCCATATTTAAATTCTACTGCTGGTTTTCTCCCCAGTTTGCTGTTCCCAAACGTGGTACAGAGAGGCTGCTGCATCACATACACATGGGCCAGTCTTGCAGCAGCTTAAAAAAATGAACAGCAAGTCAATTTGGTTTATCTAATTATGCCTTTTAGCTGGTGATGTTCTCTGACTGGGGAAGTGAAACGTCTATAGCATCAAATCAGCTATGGCTGCACCCTGTGTACGCATCACTGATTTACACAAACTGGCCTCCCTTTCTTCACCTCCAGTATTACATTTTTCTGAGGTTCAGGTAATTCTAATACTTAAATAACGTGCTAATGTTGCTGTTTAATTTAAGAAGCAGTGTTAAGGTGGCTAAAATAGCAAATGAATGATTAGGAATATAAGCACACGTGCTGCTTTGGTAAGCCCCTGGCCTTCCATTATCTTCCCAAGGAGATAATTTCATTGATAGGGGTGGAAAAAAAAAAAAAGTTATGCTCAAAAGCGACATGAATGTCTGGACTGGCAGGAAGCACACAGGTTACCCGTCCTTTACTTTCCAAATGGGAATAATTCTGTTGCCTACCAGATCGTGCAGGTGACCCCATGCCTGGAGCAAAAGTCCATCAAAATCAGTGGAAGTCAGTCTTCTTCAGACAACGAACATGTCTGTGTCCACTGCAAGCTCTGGCAGAAAACAGGCTTTCTTGGAAGTGTCACCTGACCACTGTGAAGTTCTGTGCTCTGCACTTCCACCGTGAGGTTCACCAGATTACTGAATTGTCCTGGTAGCCTGACGTGCAGTCAAGTATCCATGACCCACCTCAAATCCTTACAGAGAGTAGGAGGGCAGGATGAGGCTTGGTTTCTGGGTCCCTTTTAGAAATGGGTCAGAGCCAGGTTTCTTCTAAAGAAATTCTGGCACATAAGAGTATGCCAAGACAAAAAATGGCGTGAGGGAGCCTTTCCAGTTCTGGGCTCCTCAGCTCAAGAAGGACAAGGAGCTACTGGAGAGGGTCCAGCACAGGGCCACCAAGATGATGAAGGGCCTGGAGCACCTTCCACATGAGGAAAGGCTGAGGGAGCTGGGTCTGTTCAGCTGGAGAAGAGGAGGCTGAAGGGGAATCTTATCAGTGCTTATCAATATCTAAAGGGTGGGTGTCAGGAGGATGGGGCCAGGCTCTTCTCAGTGGTGCCCAGTGACAGGACTAGGGGCAATGGCCATAAACTAGAAAACACAAGGTTCAGCCTGAAGATGAGGAAACCCTTCTGCCCTGTGAGGGTGACAGAGCCCTGAACAGGCTGCCCAGAGCGGTGCTGGAGTCTCCTTCCCTGGAGACTTTCCAAAGCCCCTGGACTTGTTCCTGTGTGATCTACTCTAGGGGATCCTGCTCTAGCAATGGGGTTGGACTAGATGATGTCTAGAGGTCCCTTCCAACCCCCACCACCCCGTGAATCTATGAAGCTTGAGCCTCCCTAGACTGTCAGAGAAGCAGATGCTGCTAACACACAGCTAACAACTACTAGTTACTAGACTAATCAACCAGGAGTTAGGGACTCGGAAACAACGAGAGCTATTTAGACAAACAGATGAAGCCTTGATGTAAATTAGCATAGCTCCACTGACTCCTGCATGTGCCACTGTCACACTGTTTGACTGCCATAAAGCTGTGTCCTGGCAATACAAAAAAGAACGTGGACATTACGAAAAGATTCTTGTCTGAGAGGGTGGTTGGTCACTGGAACAGGCTCCACAGAGAAGTGGTCACAGCACCATGCCTGTCAGAGTTCAGGGAGCATCTGCATGACATTCTTAGTGATAAAGGTTGGGTTTAGGTAGTCCTCTGAGAATCAGGGAGATGTTCTCAATGTCTGTTAAGGGTCCCTTCAAATGAGGTATTTTATGATTCACAGCACACTAGTGGTATTGCATCAGTCTGTATTAGAAAAAATAAATACTACCCTATGAGGTAAGCCCTTCCTACACATTGAGCCCAGACTCAAGTCTAAAAACAAGACGGAAGGAAAACAGCTTTATTCTTCCCCTTCTCTGTTCCCAGGTTCTTTGTTTAACTGCTACTAGAGCTGAAGAAAAGAAGGGAGGAAGGGGAGGACTCAGACAGGTCCCATCCACACCTATGTTTCAGCATCAGCCAAGCAGAAGGAGCGAAACACTGAAAGGCAATGAGGAGCAGGTTCTTAATAATAAAGAGGAGGCAACAAAACTCGGGGAGCTTGGTGCTCAGGACTTACAGTCTAAAAAGGAAGGAAGTTAGGGCTTTCACGTGCAACACAGCACTACACAGAGAAGCGTTACACATGAGGTATAATGCTCTCGGGCTGGGCGTATGGTATCTCCCTGATCTTTGCACCACTCGCTGCTGTGGCTGCAGCCACCATTAACCTGATTTTGCTACTTGGATTGCTAAAAGAACACAAGCTTTTGTGCTAAGTTGGAATGAGAATCTATTGTTTGGTCCGAGGCATCAAATTACTGAGATGAAGTCATTCACGGGCTATTTCTTTCCCCTTTAGCTGCTTTGACATAAATTCCCTGTCACCAGTGGAGTTTCAGCTGTCAGCTCTCTGACTGGATCCAGTGACACTACTGAAAACAGTAGGGTTTATATTCTCCTCCTTTTCTTTCCACTCATTAACTTTTTCCTCATTTTCTTTATTGCCATTTCACTTACAGATGAGCTGGCTTAGTTCAGAAAACTCTGAACTTAGTTCAGAAAACAGCACAGTACAAAACATCATGGGCACTCATTCTCCCTTTGGACTACTCCACAAATAAGAGCCTTTTGATGTCTGGATAGTCATTCAGATACATACACGGTATTAGGTCTTTCTACAGCTGGTCCTGACCTAGTATCAAGGTTCAATTCTGATTGTATTCATTCCAGCAACTGTGATGAACTCCTTGCTTATTAACATGAGGTTCTCATTTAAATTGAGCTGAACACATAGATCTGCCTGTTAATGATTATTTTCTTTCCCCTTCTCTTTTTTTTTTTTTTTGGTACAAAGCTGAAACAATCAGGCTTATCCACAAATCAGGAATAAGAGGAAAGAGCATATCTAAGCCACCTTCTTATGCACTCCTTGATCTGATGGAACATACCCAAGCTTGGTGCTTCATAAGGCGGCAGCTGGCTTTGGGTAGTCGGAAAGGAATCACCATCTTCTCTCCTTCAAGCCCTTTCCCCTTTCTAATATATTCCTGTATGGGCAATACATGGTGAAGAATCACCTCCTTCAACTTAAGGCCTTTGTAGGCCTTTAGGGCCTAAGCAAGCAAGACTCAACCCCTAGCTCTTTAGATTGGATTATTGGCCATGCTGCACATCCCAACCAGGAGCAGAAGAACGTATTCTTTGTACCAAATCCTCAGTGGGGGGGAATCACAACATGAGAAGGTGCCTATGGTTCTTATTTCCTACCAGGACATGGGTTATTATTTAAGTTGCAAGTGTCTGGAAACATGACATCTATACATGTGTGCTGTAACAAACAAATATACATAAAAATCCTTCTCAAAGGGCCCAATACTGTTTTTTACCAGTGATTGTGATTTTCTGGACCAAAAGTAAGTTCCTATTTGCAAAAAACTGCATTAGACCATGTTCACATGCCCTTTCTAGCAGCTTCTCTGAATGTCCCATTCCTGGTTTAACTGAAGGTAACGCTGCAATTCGGCTGATCGTCTCAGCTGGGACAGCCTACAGCAAAGCCCACAGAAGCCAACTAATTGTGCCAATTAGGCACTTTCAACAAGATAAAAATTGAAAACTAACTTTGCTTTGGGATATTTAGCACTTGGACACAATACATACGATGAAACAAATAAAAATTTTCATTATTATTATGGAAACATGGACTAAATATGTCTTGAAGGTCATTGTAGCACATGGGACTGCTAGACATATTCTGCTGTAATCAGAGAAAGATGACAAAGGCATTGAGTTGAAATTTAGACTATTTGGGTTTGCTTCATAGCTCTCCCACAATCTCCCAGTGCAACCTATGCAAGGCACTTAGTTTCACTGTGCTGCAGCTCCCCATCTGTCTAATGAGGATGATAATACATTCCATTTGTCTTATCTATTTAGATAGTAAGCTCTACTGGTCAAGGACCTCCTCCTCTTACCAGGAGTTTTATTCAGAATGAGCATCCGGATTTCATGGGCTGCCTACAGGGGATACTCTAATACAGATAATAAATAGCATAATCCATCATGGTTTAATGCCTAGAGCAGAGATTTTTAACCTGGACTGTCCGCGGAATAATGACCTTTTTCAGTGAAGGCATACAAATGCAGATTTCTGCTAAACATGTATGAAAGGCACTGAATTCAGGTAATTTAGCTCCACAAACATAGATCTTAAGCAATTAGCTTAAAAGACAGTATTTACACAGACACATAGGGATCAGCTAGGTCAACATTGGAGCATCCAAGAGAGAAAAGTACTTCATCAGACATAACTTTCTTTAGCACAGAGCAATGGCATGTGCACATGTACACACAGCACCTGTCTGAAGTCAGTGGGATGATCAAGTCATCATAACTGATCATGCTAGAGTGGTGCAGCGAGCTGGTGCCTCGTCTTCTGCAAGGACCTGCCCTTCCCTGAACAGGACACCCATTGCAATGGGGTTAAGAGCAGTCAAGCTAAATGTTTTGCTAAAATTCATGAAGATGATGGATACGGCTCATAGCTCTGATGGACATTAGACCTGTAACACATTTGAAAAGGTGAAGGGAGCAAAAGCAGGTTCTTAATTCTGTTTCTAGATAGCCTAAAGAGATTCGGAGTACAGCTAGGTGATCCTGCAAGGCAGGATTAAATACCTATGAAAAAAAATCAGTCAAAGTCCATAAACTACTATTCTCAAGTCACACTCTTAGTTTATTACCTCTGTCACCTGTTCAGGACAGTGACCCAACCGACCAGAAGAAAACTTGTCATGTTTTAATTACAGCTGAGTTTGTAGCACAGGGACCTTTGTTATACAATCCTGAACAACAAGAACAGCAAAAATGTCAAAGGAACCTTACTGAAGCAAGAAAACATCGTTTGCCTGCTTCACTCATCAATTTGCATCTACATTCAGATGCAAGATGACACACACCAGGTTGTATACTTATTTCAAGAAATGCTAGTTGCTCTGATTTCCCTAGGGAAATCTCATGATGGAAAAGTTTATCTTCTTCCACGCTGTAGCTGGAGCAAGGAAGAATCATTGTAAATATCCATTCTTTGTTCACCAAGATCTGAGAATGGCAGCTGCACAACTCACCCCAGCTGTGTATTTTCGCAGAACACATAGGATGGTTGAGGTTTCCTTTTAATTTCTTTTTTTCATGCTCCATTTTACATTTTCATATTATTCTATTCCTCTGGATGCACAGAAATGGGAATGGGCCTGTTTCTTAAGAGATTAATGAGGCATTGTCCTGGCTATACATTGCCACTGAGTAAAGAACATCTGCCAGCTCCTTAGTTGGTGGACACAAGGTAAGTCCCTTCAAGCCAGTAAAACTGTGAAACCTGAGGCTACCTACTCTATTCAGAGTGCTAAGATGGATCATTCCAGGCTATTGCACACAGCTGTGCAAAAATCTCTACAAATTAAACTTTACTTATGCATTCAACTGCCTTTCTCCACCTGTCCTCTGCTACTTAAAACACTTTGTGTGTCCTCCTTTCTTTCAAAACAAAGTGGCAAATGCCAAAGGTGAGCAATTTGTGTAATTTATACTGAACAGCACAGATCTTTCTATCCAGAACTTCAGATCATCAGTCCTGCTAGGGTAAACATTTGGAGTAGATAGCTACCAAAGCTGGAAAAAAGAAACCCACCAACCTCAAGGGTACACTGCAAAAGGTGTCTTCACAAACCTCTCCCTCTTCTCTGAAGAGTTCAAGGAAGCCCACACTACCACTAGCCCTTTCCTTCTTGCAGGTCTTATCCTTCAAGGACAGGTTAAAAGCAGAGTCAGGAATGATCTAACAGCACCTCAGAGCTATCAAAGACAGATTCAAACATGACCCACATCTCAACCATGTCACAAGGGCCACTTCTGTTGAAATACAAGACACTGTGTAACACAGAATCACAGAATGCTTTGGGTTGGAAAGGAACTTAAAGCTCATCCAGTTCCAACCCCCCTGCCATGGGCAGAGACACCTTCCACTAGACCAGGTTGCTCCAAGCCTCATCCAGCCTGGCCTTGGACACTCCCAGGGATGGGGCATCCACAGCTTCTCTGGGCAACCTGTCCCAGTGCCTCACCACATGCATTGAAAAAGGACCAGCACCTTAAGACAGCAAACACTGCAAGGGCATAGTGGCTTAATACTCACACTCAGCAGGAGGCACTTGTTCTCTTTGATGGCACCTATGCAGCCCACGAAGCCAATGATCATGACAAATGTTCCTGTGACGATCAGTAGGTTGGCAGCCGACAAGGATGGGAAAGAAGAGGAGAGGGTGGCAAAGTTCCCTTGGGTAACAGCCAGCCAGATGCCTACTCCAAGGATTCCACAGCCTCCCAACTGGAAACATAAAGAAAAACAAAGAACCTCAGTTATTGTATCCAAGCAACCCCAGATATTAATCCATATTAATATGGCAGTAATATAACAGCTCTGTGGGGGTAAACCAAGCAGTCACACCAAATAAGAAATGATCTCTCCCTATGGCACTTTCAGTGGGAAAACAAAGGAGAAAGAAAAAAAATATAGACATCAGTAAGATGCAACACTCAAGAAGACCACCCAGATTTCCTAAATCCAAGACACAAATTAAAATACCAGGTCTCTTCCTCCCCAGTGAAAGAGCAGACAATAAGGAGAAATTCCTAAGGATTCAGATCTCAAGGGACTGAAAAAAGTCTCTATCCTATCTAGGTACAACAGAGAGCTGCCCAGAATGGCCAGAGCACTTTCCAACCCCTGCTCTTCCCATCCCAATACACTGTCTCCTATCCCTGGCAAAAGCCATAAACTAATGTTGCCTGAGCATCCCCTGGTAGGACACCTCACTCTTCTTAGTTCCTGCCCGAGGTCTAGCCTCCCTTGGAAGTGAGAGAATATTTAGAGAGTGTAAAGAGGCCAGAGAGGGAGGGAGAATCCTCACGTAATATTAACATAAACAATCACATGTTTACTCCTAATATGGCCACTGGTTTGGTAATTCAATCCTCAGAGGAGGACTCGGCTGGTTTAGGAAAAGTTTGAGAGGGGAGCAGTAGTACAGGCTTCCCAGGCATGTGAGCAAGGAGAAGGGAGAATGTCAGTGCAGGCAGCAGCCACCACAAAAACATAAAAGTTATAATTATTATATACACAAGGAACTTTTAAAAAATGCAAACATTTATAAGCATGCTGCTTATAATGGCAAGAAAGCCTGCAGAATTATAACAATCTGAGTAAAGCTGAGCAATTAAATAGAATTAAACCAAAGGGGATTTTGCATTATTATATAGTCACACAGCAGAGCATCACTTAGGTTTCTTTCTTCCCTGCTCTCCCTTTAAAATAACCAATTTTTATTCAGTTTTATAATTGCACTTTATTATTCAAATCAATTAAAGGCTAGGAAAGAAACTGTGTTCATAGAGTAGGCAGCCAGACAGAGGAGCATATCAATTAAATGTCTGCATAAAGTGGGTGAATGTAAGGCAGCTCATGAACCAGGGAAGCAAAAAGACAGAGCTAATCCTGGGGCAGAGCTAAGTCTCAGAAATAAAACACACAAGAGAAACACAAAAGCTAAAGCAATTTCAAGCAATTTCTCAGTACTAATTCCGGAGGTTGGCTCTGAATGCCGCCGAATTCCCCTTCAATAAGGGACAATGAAGGTGGCTGTGTCTCAAGGCAGGACTCCTCACCTCAGTAGCAAACCAGTTTATTTTGCTCAGAACCAAGGAGCCAAACTACACCGCGTTATAATGTACCTCAGCTGCGTGAACCTGCGTGTCTCCACGGAGAGGAGGCAGGCTTCAGGACACAGGGACTCTAATCATTTCATTCCGCAGCCTTTTGATAGACAGGCATCCCATATCACCATATTTATCCTTTTGCAAAGTTCCCTCCACAAGCACCAGGAAGGGACAGTCCGTGTCCTGCCCACATACCCTGGAAATACCTCCCCTCCACAGCCACTTATGGGCCATGGTCTGTGATGATCCAAGGACAACCAGGGGAGAGGAGGGGAGAGAACACTTAAAGAAAAGAACCCATAGAAAATCATTTAGGGTAACTGAGGGGATATAAACAAAAGTAATCAACATGGCCCAAGAAAAAAAAAGAAGTAATAAATTCCCTAAAAGAGGAATAAAACCCTGAAAGTCCCCAGGACTATAAAACAGCATCGAAGGAGAGGTGGCAGACACCCAAGTTAAAACCGCACCGGCCAGAACACTGAAGCACAGGCAGGAACAGCACTAAACCAGCCGAGGAGCAGGATGGGAATCACAGCCGCACCTCTGCCCCCCAGCTTGGTGGATGTTCTGCCCCCAAATCAGCCTTGGAGCCACAGGCACAGAGAGGCCACACAAACGGCCCAATTAAGCCTAACGAAGGCAGACGCCCAGCAGCGGCAGAGGCATCACCTTGCCATACGTTTAGCTATTGCCTTCAGTGCTTTGTTCCGAAGCAATTCAACAGCACCAATAAGAGGCAGCTCACTTTATGAACTCTCGTGCTCTCCGCGTTGCTAGGCTGAGCGATGCCAACACCAACAACTACCACTGGTATTACGGGAGGTGGGCCTCGCCGAGGGCACTGCTGTGTTCGGTAAACCTGCTTGCCTGCTCCTCCATCACCCATCACATTCTTTATGACGTACAATACATAATACTTCAGAATCCAGCATCTTCTCCCTCCAAAGTCATCCTTGGCTGTAGAAACTGCGAATTCACCAGTGGCACAAAACATCCTAAACCTGGGAGATGTTTTGTGCAAAACGCTGTGGCTGTACCCACTTAGGTCAGTTGGTCAGCAGGAGTGTCTCACTGCATCACCCTTGATTCAGAGACACTCTAACACACATCAGGCTCTCTAGCAGCTCATTATCTTCCTACCCTGAAGAGAGAACGCACAGCTCTTCCTTAGGTTGATTAACCCGACCCTGGAATGCACAGAGGGATCCTTTGAGCGTTAAACCCTCTGGCTCGAACTGGATTTCACAAAGTGCCACTTCGGAAACGCCAGCACATGCTACTGAGGGCTGCTCCACCTTGGTTCAGCCCCGTTACGTTTCCCACACCAGAACGTCCCCTCACGGTTCCTGAATAAAGGTCACTAAGCTGTCACACTGGGCCCTGAGAAGCTGCCCTAAGTCTGGTCTCACAGGCTCTCTCAAACCCCCTTTCCACCGAGGGGTGAAGCACGCCTGGAAGTCTCCAGCCAACGACCATCGTAACATTCAACTGCAGGAAACGCTTAAGGGAACCAAGACCCACCAAAACAGCCACAAAACCTTTCAAACAGCAGCAGAATACTTTCTGTTCCCAAACATTCAAAACATTCACTTCTCACCCTCCCACACCTCCATTCTGAACTGAACAGCAGTGTAATTCCCACTCTAAGATCCAGGCATCAGAGGGATCAAGTTGATTTATTCTGGATCAGAGCGAAGGGAAAGCTGTTGTGGTTGGCTCTATTTTGCATTTCTGTTTTGATTTCTTTATCTTGGCATAGAAGGAACTGTGAAGTTACGGATAATTTTACTTAGTTATTTACGACGTTCCCTTTCCTCCACTTTTTCTCCCCATACCCCACCCCAACCCCCAGACCCTGTTTGTGCCAGTCAGAAGAGTGATGAGTCGATAAGTCCTGACAGCTTCCAGGGCTTGCCAGAACGTGAAATTAAACAAACTCAAACCCATTAACAGGGCTACTCTTGACAATTTGGGGCCTTCCATGCAAACAGCAAAGCTGTCAGGGGTAAAAGAGAAAACGTCAAAACTAAATTATTAGTGAGAAGCCTACAGCTTCAGCCCGAGCTATTGGCAGTCAAAGATGAGTCTGTATTGACTCCATGTGGTGAACGTAGGGTTGACTTTGTAAAATAAACCAAAAAAAAAAACCCCACAACGCCAAACACCCCTCAAAGACGTCAGGCTACTGACACCAGCATGTTTTTATTCCCTCTGTGTTTAACACACGATTTGACTAACTGTTCATGATAATCCACCCTCTCGCAAGCAAAGCAGCTCGCAGCAAAACCTGAACCAAAATGCATCTTCCTTGAATATTTCCCCCCACTCCCCACCCCCCATAAATGCGGCATTTCTTTGTAAAATGCAAGAAGGCTCTGGGAAGACCTTACAGCACCTTCCAGTACCTGAAAGGGCTACAAGGAAGCTGGGGGGGACTTTTTACAAGGGCCTGTAGTGACAGGACAAGGGGTAACGGGTTTAAAATGAAAGTGGGGAGATTCCGATTAGATATCAGGAAGAAATTCTTCCCGGAGAGGGTGGGGAGGCGCTGGGACAGGTTGCCCAGAGAAGCTGTGGATGCCCCATCCCTGGAAGTGTCCAAGGCCAGGCTGGATGAGGCTTGGAGCAACCTGGTCTAGTGGAAGGTGTCCCTGCCCATGGCAGGGGGGTTGGAACTGGATGGTCTTTAAGGTCCCTTCCCCCCCAAACCATTCTATGATTCTAAAATCTTTTATTCTAAGGCCAAAACCAGAAGAGATAGTGTCATAGCCCAAGAATTAGGAGATTTAAATGTCTGTTCCAGGACAGATGTAAATCTGGGACGGGCCATTTAGCATGTCTCTGCCTCGGCTGCAGAATCATAAATACAAAGACACTAGTAGTGGGTTCTTTGCAAGCCCTGAATTTTGCAATTGGCTGTAGAAGCAGCAGCTTGTTCTACTCAAGACAAATTGCTCAAAGTCATTTATACAGCCGAGTAAAGCAGTAAAGCGGGTGGCTTACTCTAGAAGGATAGATTCAGTCTGTCTCCTTCCCCAAGAGATAGAGAGACACATGTGCAGTCGGTCTCTTGCGGAAAAACTGCCTACGGAATTAGATCCTCCAAATTGTTCTAATGGGCTAGAAAATAAATTATTCAGACTTCAGTGCATACATTTAGAAATGATCTTACAGTATGGTAAACAAAGTAAACCCGAACAGCCCCAGATATATGCATGTTGTTGGAGAAAATAATTCTGAAGTTACAGCTACACACTCGAAATACTGCAGGAGAAATGGCCTCATTGTTCACGATAATAGTGTTGTGTCTTAAAGTGGGTTGTTTTATTGGGTTTATTGCACAGAAAATGCATCTAATTGAGGCTTCTCATACTGTATCTGATTAGGATCTACCCATCACACTTTCACATTTAGATTAAAAAAATAATACCTCATATATTAAAAAACCCACTGATAACAGAATCCAAGGGGAAGGTATGACCAGCTGTTCTGTTTTTAAACTAACTTAGATGGAGGGTTTTTCCTCCCACAGTCTCCACATATTTAAACTAGAAGGGCTTTCTCAAACCCACTTGCCATCCAGTTACTCTTGTTTGAACATGCTTCCCCCTCTAACAATAGAGTAGGCCTATACAATGGAAAAATCAAAACCTAAGTATTAATAATAGCGATGTGATCATTATCCAGTAAATGTTCTTGGAATATAAGGCACGTTTAGATTACTGTTCCTTTCAGCTACACACACAGAGAAGGTGGAAATGGGATACATCGATACACTGACATGATCAACTGAATCAAGAATCTTACGTGGAAAAAAGCCAGGATGACTGAATTCGCAGATGGTGTCCCACCACATGGATGGACACTTTAGCAGAGCTCATGGGACACATACTAGCAGTACCACCTCAGTGTAGCACAAGCTGCATTTCTTTTGCTAGTCAGAGGTCTGAAATTTAACAAATATGGGATGGTATACAAAAATTTAACAAATAAAGGATGGTATAATAATTAATCCCTTTGTGGCTCTGATTTTTGAAAGTTAAATGGAGTAGTAAACAGGGAACTGAAGCACATTTCTACCCTTAGTGTATGGAGGCTTCAGTTCCTTCAACTGAAGGGCAAGCACAAACCTCATCCAAACTGGTCATGATCTGAGCTGTGTCCTTTTAGCAACAGTTTTAAAAGAACTAGGAGAAAATACTTGAAAAAAAGATTCATTGTCAGGGACCACATTCCTGGGAGTGAAAAGACTGGAACAGTAGCAGTCCATAAATGTCAATGTGGGATGGGAAAGGTGAATAGAGGATCATTATTCATTTTTCTTGAGATAAAAAAAGCTAGAGGTTATTTGGTCTGCAGGTTGAAAACCAATAAAAGCAAGTACTTTTTCACAAAACATTTAATTAAATTCTGGAATTCACTGCCACAGAGTTTTGTGGATGTCAAAATACAAGCAGGTTCAAAAGGGGATTACACAAATCAAAGAAGGGCAAGGTATCCTAGCATTTATTAAAAACTGTATTTTGCATACAGCCCTGGCAGGGAAAGACCTTAAGCCATAAATTGCAGCATCTGGTAAAAATATCCTTTGTTACCTCTCCTTTTTCCTTATATTCTTTCTAATCATCCCTGAGTGACAATGACCAAAAAAGGGTACTCAGCTAGATGAAACTCTCTCAACATTTTGGGCATTTGGATGTCCTCCTTACTTCACCCTCCTCCCCTCCCCAGTTCTATTGTTCACTTCGGCTTGATTTTTTTTTTCTTGCTTACTTTACCTGGCATCAGCCTATTTCCAGCGACAGGGTTATAGATACAGACAATAATCAAAGAGTTAAGTCCCTGTTTCTCCTCACCTCTTGCTTTTGTACCATTGAAAGCGAATCTTATTTCAAACCAAAATTTATAAATCTGCTGTGTAGTTAGCAGCTAATTAAAAACCTCTCTCTCTCCCATGGATCCACTGGACCTGGAAAAGTTGTTTTTCTTTTCTAGTGGGCATAGGGATCCTACCCAGACTTTTCTCTCTAAGCCTTAGCAAACCTGAAGAAAAGACCTGCTAACCTCTACATAGATTTTTTGCCATTTCATATAGAACAGTTGCAGGAAAATCCTAGAACTTGTATGCTCACGTAACAGACCCTTGTGTTGCTGCCATCAATAGTGAAACTAGAAACAACACAGCGCTTATGCTATGGTACATTTTAAAATAAGGAGGAAGCAAATCTTAAGCTGCATTTCTGAAGATACCTCCACCACTTCAGCTCTTCACACACTTGCTTCTCCTCTACAGTGCTGTCTCCTGCTCTTGCAGCCACGGCCCAGCTTTCCAGTATCGCTTATGGAATTTGGGCAGCTGCCAGCAAATTTTCAACTGTCGTCACTCCACAGCATTTGAGCTGTCTCATAATTTGCATCCAAAAAAAAAATATCATTGAGAACTGGGCTTGCATATCCTCTAGATCATTGTAGAAAGTCTTCCCGATTTCCCACGGTGGGGACTAAGCAGCCTTTCAAAGCCTGGCTGAACGCAAGCACGTCCTTTCCACCTCACACCCACCCGCACATCTTTACATCTTTAGCACCTTGACTTGGCTGGCTGAGTCAGCACAACTCTCTAAACAAGTCTTTTCAGAGAAGGGTAAGGGGAAAAAAGTCTCCAGTTTACTGAGTCTTGGGATAGACCCTGAAAGTCTGTTGAGGCTTGGTATTTGAACAGTAGGGCACATCATGGCTTTATATACTAGGAAGAAAAGAAGAAAACCCAACCCACGCCTGCAGTCCGTAAAAGGGAACGACTCAGGAAATCCTAATTCAGATGGGCTCTCTGTTGTTTCTCAGACATGTCTGGTCCAACTCTAATGAGTGGCAGTTCCACTCCGCACATAGACATTATCCCACACAAATTACACACCACAAACAGATGCTTCTCCACTCCCAGACTCAACGCTTTTTTTTAGAACAACATCCATTCACTATTCTCTCAAGCCAAAATTGTATTTTGTTCTGGTGTCATTTAATTCTACTTTTGAACTCTTTCACTAATATCTCTAGGACTCATAGGAAGATGCTTTAAAAGAACGCAACTGAGTAAACCACAAAATGTTTTAAATTCCAATCTCTTCAGCAGTGCAGATAATCTGTTAAAAAGTAAAATCTATAAAAAACTAGGTTTTGGCCTTGCCATCCCATATACTTTCTGTTTTAACTAAGAATACGTTTCAAAACCAAAAATCTCATAGAGTCGTAGAATCACAGAATGGTTTGGGTTGGAAGGGATCATCTAGTTCCACCCCCCCTGCCATGGGCAGGGACACCTTCCACTAGACCAGGTTGCTCCAAGCCTCATCCAGCCTGGCCTTGGACACTTCCATGGATGGGGCATCCACAGCTTCTCTGGGCAACCTGTCCCAGTGCCTCCCCACCCTCTCCAGGAAGAACTTCTTCTTGATATCTAATCTAAACCTCCCCACTTTCAATTTACATCCATTAACCCTTGTCCTGTCACTACAGGCCCTTGTAAAAAGTGCCCCCCAGCTGCCTTGTAGCCCCTTCAGGTACTGGAAGGTGCTATAAGGTCTCCCCGGAGCCTTCTCTTCTCCAGGCTGAACAAGCCCAATTCTCTCAGCCTGTCCCCATAGCAGAGGTGCCTACATTCCCTGCTGGTGACAACAAGCATCACCAATCAGTCACCACCCTGCTCAACAACAGCCAAGGATCTGGCCTCAGTGTCAAGACTTTTTCTTATGAACTGATTAACATGCAAACTGTCTCTCCTTTACAAGCCACTGCCTTGTCAGTGGAGCAACGCAGGGTGTAAAGCTCAGCGTTATTTCAAACTAGACATGACACATCATCTTCCATGGGCCTGAACTCGATACCCTGCATGACAGGCAAGCAACCGTTACACACACACGGGTAGCTGAGGGCTGCAATCCTAACCCGTATCCTGCCCGCCAGCACGACCTCCTGGGATTCCTACCCTCACTGCGCTCTGCTGCACTGCAATCTTGCCACAGGTTCAAAGAAACACACTTCAGTTGCGCATCTTGATGCTTTCCTTCCTTTTAGACATTTCTCTCCTACGAATAGGCTTTGGTTTAGGAAATTTCACCCAGTGTGTGAGCCTGAAGAATACCAGCAACATTTTTATCAAGCCTAGAAAGCCTACACACAGGACTTTGGAGCAGTGTGTGGGTAAAGAAGCATCACAAGAGGGGCACTCATTTCCAGTGTCAATAAGGGAAACATAAAATGCTGCTTTTTCAGACCCTGGTAAGGATTGAGCCTCAAGAGCTAAGTCTTCAGAAATTCATTATTCTTCCCCAGTGGAGTTCCACCACTAAACTGCAGTCCCATACAACTAAAGTAAATTTTGGGACAACTGAAGATGTCAAAAGACAGAATATCACGCTGACACCTTGCTAATGGAAAAGTGAATAAAAAGTCATTTAGTTAATCCCCGCTGTTTTATAGGCACCATTCTCCTACGCATTTGCTCCTCTAAATCATAGTTATCTATCAACTACAGTTACAAAAGAACAGAACTACAGCATTTATGAGTTAATACACCCCATCTAAAAATGGTATTTTCCCTTCAGAGCCTCCAATTAATTGAAATACTTCAACGTGTGCTCAATCGCAACCTTACCCGGCAAAGCATTTAAGGCATGTGCTTAACAGCCACTGACTTTAATTAGTCACTTCTGTAGTACACTTAATTGCCCCAAACTGCAAAGTCATATCACTGAGGATGCAAAAACGGAACAGGTGAGGATGACCTATTAAGGCAACATTGCTGATAAAAGATTAAACATCATCACAGAATATTTAAAAATGGTGATTATCACCGTCACAAGCATCTAATTTGGAAACTTGCCTAAATTTTAATTCAAAATAAAGATTATGAGTAAAGTACGCAGCTAATGACAGCTCACTGAAATGCAGAGCAAATGCACGAGTTAGAAGAGGGAAAGGGATGGATATACAACAACGAAAAGAATACATCAGTTTTCATGTTCTAGTTTTAACTGCTGCCAAACTGAAAGTGTTAAAGCTTTTTCATCTGCTCCTCAAATGTCATTTCTAAATCCACCTGGGATGACTGTCATGAAATCGATACAGTTGTAAAGAAGAACACATGCATGAGATGTAGAATCAGGATCCAACAAATGAAGTTAAATTTTTTACAGAAGAAACAGAGATGGAAAAAAAACCTCTGTGTGTTCTGGAGTCCCTTTTCTGGCCCATTCATAAAACAATACACAACTTTTTCAGTGACTTTGTAGAATGAACTGGCAAAAGACCAGGTCTGGAGCTCTAGATGGATTTTGGTCACATACACAGCACTGAACGCTGAAAACAATGGAAGCAGATAAAATAGTAAAATTTAGTCTTTTACATAATATAAAAACTGTAATTTCTGTAAAGGAGATTGTTAACAGATTGTTAACCTAAACCATTTGATGAGATGCTGAGACTGGTGGTAATGATGATCAAGTAACAACTCCAGAGGCCACAGCACAGCTCCCTGGTCTACCACAAGTTGCTTGCATTGGATAAAATGCAGATTATTTGGTGTCTTTGGTGCTTTTACCTCCCTTGGAGGCATTGGATGGGTTTAGAGTAAGAGGTAGTGAAATAGTAGGATAATAGGGTTATATAAAAACCAAAAGATAACTAAAGAGGTTTCTTGAGGAGTACGAAGATGACAGAGATGGCCTTTGTATTTCACATTGCTCAAAAAGTTTCTTAAAACATGTGCTAACAGGCACAGTCTGCAGAAGAATAAAATGAAAACCATTTTTACGTTGCATGTTTAATCCATCCACAGAGGTATGTAGATAGCACAAGGCTGGTTGCTATAGAAACGTCCATAGTGAATATAGATACCATAGCTGAAACACAAAATTAGTTGTGTATCTCAAAAAGAAAACTGCTGATACTGTGAAAAAAAAAAAAATTACGACAGCTAAAGCTGATCTCCTCTCTCACAAAAGCCTCAAAAAAATCTAAGTCTTGACTATACAAACCAGGATTTGATTAGTCTGAATAAAGAATGTTCTGCAATGGACCCTGGAAGAAACTGAGCTGAGTCAGATCACAAGAGTCTCTGGTTTCAGCCCTGGAATGGGGGCAGGTGGCTTCTACCAACGCGTTTGGCTCTTTCCATCCTGAGGTTGATTTCAAGAACATCCTTCCCCCAGGTCCCAAATTGTGCCGATGTACTGTGATAATGGTTAACTTCCCTGATGGATACCTTTTCAAAGAGAAATGGGTTTTTCTTTGCAAACGTATGGTCTACACGACACACACGTCTCCTCCAACTCCTTCAGCCACAGTGCAGCTATGCCACATTCTCGCCTCCCACTCACTTTTCTCAAGTTCACTCAGCAGCCAGTAACAGTGTCACCAGGGTGCAAGGGTCACCACCAAACACTGCTCGGACACCCACCAGGGGCCAGAGAGGGCTGGGGGCGAGGGTCAGTGCGAAGGCCAGCACCACAGCACGCCTCCCCTGGGTCCCATCATCGATGCTGTGCCTGTGACCTGCCCTTCCTCTCCCGGGGCTGGCAACACCTGGAGTCCTCTCAAGGAGAGACAAATCTTCCCTATCGCAGGAAGTCCGTTCCCACTATTCTCCAACGCCACCTCCAAAAAGCATGGGAGACTCAGGCTAATTCCTGGCACACCCTACTCCCTCCTTCAGGGCTCAAGCCCTGCTCAGGAATCAAGCCCATTCCCAGCCAGGACAGGAAGGTTTTGGGAAGCTGTAGGACAGCTCCTAGAAAGCTGTGGACCAGGACTCCAGCACAACCCTCTTCTGTGGATGAGTCACAAGCACGACAACCTCCTATTGGTATTTATCAAGAGGCTCTTCATGCTTCCAGTACAGCTAAATGCTTTCCAGTCCCTATCACAGCACTGCAGCACCAATGAATGGGAGTGAACACACAATGGAACCTCAGTGTTTGGAATAAAATTAACTAGAAAGCAACTGGAGTACGAGGTGGGGGTGCTGAGGCCTCACAAATAAAACTGTGCAACGTAAGACTGGTGCAGATCCTCCAACACCATTTCCCACCCTCTCCTTTTATCTTTATTTTCCCTCCCCACCCTTCACATTTCACAGTGAAAACCTCTTGATTACTAGGATGGCACTTAACCCCTCAATTGCCATAGGAGCTCACATGCCAGATGAATACTCATCATCTCAACATTCTTTCCTGCAGTAAAACAAGCCAACAAACACCAAAACCAACTGGGGTATCCAAAATACAAATGCAAACATAATTCCATGGAGGACAGCTAAGCATGCCAGCCACAGCAACACTAATGACAAAACGTGAAATACATCATGACACCGTAAGACCTTCCTTTTCTGAGGGTTAGCTTTCCACGGAGATGCGTACACCACAACTGCCTTTGAATGAGAAGTATTTTTTACACAGTCCCATCAATAAGCAGCTCGCACGGTTGTAGGAAGCATTTCTACCACATTCAGTATTGACCCCCTGGTCGATAACAGACCTGTGAGCAATAATCATACCCTAATAACAAGCAGCCTCACATCACAAAGGTCATCATCTTTCACTGAACACCATCATAAAGCTGAACAAAATGCACTCTGAATCTTTTATGGATTTCTTTTAATGGATTGCTAATAATATTTGTACAGGCAAACAAAGTATTTACTACCGCCACGATTGCCTAACAACACCACGTAAGTAGTCCCTCGTAACAAAAGCAGCATCATGCCTGGAATAGCATCTCTCACTTCAGTAGTTCAAATGCCTTGTCAGGAAAACTAATTGGGAGGAAGTACAAGAGAAAACAAAGATTATTCCCTTGATTTATGTTAGCAATTTTTAATGACTGTTTATTTACATTGGGCTTTACTAATGCAATAGCACATCTGAGGCTTTTCTGCACTCTTACTACTTCTATTTATATACAATTGCCTGTGTCCCAGGCCACTTCCAGGCACGGGCAGTATGCCATCAGTAATGAATGCCACCTCAAATAATCTTTATTTCTGCGCTGGTTAATTCCAAAGGAAACACTACACTCCTTTCTTATCGCCAGCCAAATATCTGCTACGGAAGCATTCCAGAGGCTTTGGAACGAACACCTTTAGTTAAACAGATCTGTGATCAGCAGCTTCATTGCAACATACAGAAAGGAAAGCCCACAGAATCCCTTAAGGCTTTCACATTTTATTTTGCCTTTTCTGTTTCAGGGACCTGTGGAAATGAGCGCATAGACTGTGAAGTGAAAATGAGTATAAACATTCCCCACTGCGACTGTCCAGCCAACGAGCTTACACTAAGGGTTACATACAAGTACCCCTCTGTGGTCATACAAATACCGGGGAAACTCATGAACTGGAGCAGATTTCTTGACTTTCCATCTTCCTTTGTCAAATGCTACAGGACATAACGCAGAAATACTGCAAATATTTCTTCAAACTTCAGGTCTACACAACCAATCCCACATCTGGGTGGGATTCAGGTCACCTAATTTTAGATGTCAATGCTATTAGTGGTGTCTAGAAATCAGTGTAGCTCATCATAGTCTAAGCTTGGCTGAATCGCTCCCTAGACAGCATTAATGGCATTGAACAGAATTTCCCTGACCACAACAGTAGCCCAGACACCTAAAGTTAGGGCAACCCAGAGATCAGCTCAAATCCATCTGCTCAGACTCATTCCTTTGTTACTGGAAAGAAACAGGCATCTTCAAAGGTCACTCCAGCCTACACTAGAACACGCAGCCAGGACAAAGCCCCCTTTGGGAAACCTATGCAGTGACTGTAGGGTAGTCGGAGCAAACAGCAGACTTAAACATGAAATTCCTCCCTCGCCCTGTTATCTAAAAGACAGAAAAGATGGTTCTCTCTCCAAAATGTCAGGTCATGAAACTTCACAATCCTCCCTGAGGTAATTTGGAAATTAACTCATCTGCCCTTATTAATTAAATTACATTTTGCTTTTTTCTGCCTTATGATAAAAACATGCTGGTCACACAGATATTAAAACCCCCTGTGTGTGCAAATGCACACAGAGAGCATGAAGAATCAAGTTGTCTCAGTTTAGCCAGTCCCTTCCAGTCAATACGTATGGAAAGCATTCAGCTCCACTTAACACTGCTGCACTGCCCACCACGCACATTGCTTCGTAGCTCTTAATAAAGGAGTATGACTGACACAAATTTATAGCTTTTTTATTACTTTGCCCTCTCGCATTATAAATCCATGAAACAGCTGTAGTTTACTGCATTGTTATGTTTGTCGAGTTTATTTACATACTCTCTTGCCATTAGAGGGGAAAAAGCTTCTGGTGTCTGCAGATCCCTCAATCATTCTACACTGAGGCCTGAAATGAGATGGAAACAAAGACTTCTGGCTCATCTAAAAATAAACCATCATCTCAAACGCTTTCTCAGCGCAACCTTCCATCATAAGGCACTGCTACATAAATATGGCTTTATAAATTATATATCTTAAGCCTTTGCATGCTCGCAGCAGTTTACCAATAAATGTTCTGCAATACCTGCTAAAAAAACCAGACGTAAAATCATTGTCAATGATGATAAATGATTACAGCTTAATAACAGTCAAGCTGGCAAAGCTGAAATGTCCACAGGGTGTATTGCAATTCAAATGCCACAGGTGAAAAAATAAAAAGCTTTCAAATTTAAATGTTACAGCCTTCAGCAAAGAGAGGAAACCTAGAGAATGGCCTAGTGACACCAGGCTGTGTACTAATTCTAGGATGTTCCCCAAAACAAAAAGGTGGAATTTAATGCAAATTTAATAGGTAAGAGAATAAATAAGCTTCTGGGCAGAGACTGTGGCTGTGTGTCTGTGCTTGGTGGGACAGGTCTGACTAGAGAATAAAATCAGAGAGAGAACAGGACGGGGGACAGAAAGACAAACATTGAGAAGCATAACTTGATCCAAACAAGAACAAGAGGATATTTTGGATAGTGAACCATATTCTTGGGTTAACTAGAAAATCAGCCTCTCTGGATAGGAAGGTGGAAGATGGCAATGGGAATCCCAGTTAAGTTCAGGCTAAAAGTCATATTTGTGAAGAAGGGAAAAGTCTTCTCTAAGAACTCATCCTGAGGCCCCTTACAGCCTGCAACTGTACTGCAGAGAACCTGCTCATAATTAGTGTCCCAAAGCCACTTAAAGCTAAATGACTGACTTCAAATTGTAAACGAGCAGCTCGGTAACGAAAGAATGTCTCAAGATGATTTCAGCAGTCTCCATTCCATTAACCACATTACAGGCAAAACACAGCCAAAGGGACAGAAAGCTCTCATCACTGGAGCCTTCCTTTATCAGCTCACCTTCAGATGATGAAGCGAGTCCCCAAGAAACACTCACTTCAGTATTCTTCCTGGCATTTCAGTCCCAATATAGTCTTGCACTCTCCCCAGGGTGAGTAACCTTTGCCTATCAAGTAACATCAATGCCTCTGGTTAGTCCAGACTGAGGAGATCTTACCTGGCAGGTGGCACCATCACGAGAACCGTTCTATCATAATGGGGTTTTGCCAGGACATAAACAACAACAAAAAGCATCCAACTTTCAGTCCACCTCCTCTTCCCATGGCTCTCTAAGAGTGTGACTTGCCATAAGAACATGCTCTCTCAGAAGAGAGAAAGACAGGTGTCCAAAGTACACTGCTGAAATACTGCAAGGAAAGCACAGCAGGATGAATGAGAGTCCTCGAATGAAGCAGAAAGATAAATCTGAGAAACGTGAAGGGAAATCCTTTTGAATAAGTAGCCTTACTAGTGTAGCCTCCTTAACTAGTTCCCTCCAGACTCAGTGATCTGGATGAATGTTCTCTCTCCATCCTTGACCTTCATCCCGAGATACGCTATCTCGGCAATTTTTACTATCCTACAGGAGCTCTGCAGTCATCCCTAATTCGAAGGCTTTTTGTGTGCACTGAACTGAAACTCCTTTCTGCTCAGTGACTGTGGTCTCTGATTTGCTTATGGAGGGAGAATGAAACTCAAAGAAACAATTTGCATGCACTCGGTAAAGAAAATCAACAGAAAGGTCTCTTGCTCCCTCCAAACCAGAAAGTTCCAAGACTTGCGGGCTAGTTAAAGGAACATGAGACTAGAAGACATTTCCCACTTATAGGCTGGGGGCTTTTGCCATCCGAGCCATTGGATACCACCCACCCAGCAACATGCTACGATCTGGATTCTCACACTGCCTCCAAGACAAACAGACCTGCTGACACTCCTCTTATTTATCCATCTCATCCACATCACAACTGCTGGGGAAAATTTACTCTCTACACAGTTGCTGACATGTGGCTGCTCTCTCTTTGGGTTCAGGTACATTAACTTTGAGTGACCATATGTGGGATGCATGGCCTCATTTTCATCAAGTACCTCTCTTCCCATCCCCAAACCCTTCCCTCCGATGCCACTTGCATCATCTCTACCCTGCGGCTGAGCTGTTCTGTGCTGGATTTCAACCTATGATGGAGAAGGAAACAAAGTTTAAGTGCTAGTGCCGATGAATTTGCCCAAAGCAGCATGAAATTTGAGAGAATATCTCTTTTTTTTTTTTATTCTGGTACAAGGTGGCAGGAAAGAAAGTGTGTTCAAGGCAGAAGAATATACAGTAACAGAGAGAGCAAAGGATTAGAAGGAGAAAAGTCAGGGGAAAGCTCTGGAGGAAGAGGCAGCTTTCTCATACATAGCCTCTGCCTTCCCTTCGCTGCAGCAGCGCAGGGAGAGCTGGTGAAAATATGTCGTCATTGTGCACCTTTATTTTAAGGGAGAAAGTTGCTATTGGCAAGCTGCTGTCTGGGTAATTGCTTCCTCCTTGGTCTGATGAATCTGAGATTTGTTGTCACCCTTCCAGGAGCAGTGAAAAGCTCATCCATCTTCGCCATTTTATCTGGATGAAATGGCCATGGGATTTGCTCAGTTGGGCAGCATTAGTGTGAATGATTATGAGGAAGCACTAAAGCACCACCAAGACATGCATGGTGCTCGCAGGGCTGCACATTAGTGCGCTCTGATAAAAACTAGTTCTTAAAAAGAGTAATTATCCTCAGTTGTAATCTTTAGTAGCTTTGGCTGGTGCAAGCACCTAGAGCTAGTTGCTGAAATACTTAAATACTCCTGTCAGGACATCCAAGGAGCTGCAACCAAAGTATGACACTGTTTTCAGCAAGCTCAATGCTGCATCACAGTCAGCTTTCTATGTACAATACCATTCTGCTCTCCCAAGCCCAAGAAAAGCACCGTCAAGCTTACCCTGACAGCTTTCTAAGTACAGTTTGCCTGTTTGACACGCTTGCACAGGCTCACATGTTGGAAGAGGCAGGGCAGAAGAGATTTTAGAGTGGACATGGCTCACCCCGCAACAAGACTCTCTTCTTCAGACGTGACTTCCCCAGCCATTGCGCCCATTGAAAGAAGTTCTGGTTTGGTAGAGGACTAAGTTTGTCATGCTTGCTCTCACTCTGTACGGAATTCCAGCAGGGGCTTCCAGGCAACACAACATTTTTCAGACTGAAGTGGGAAACCCCCAGCACAAACAGGAATCCTACTGCTTTGTTTTACTCTACATTCAACACCAGGTCCTCTCTCTTTAAACCAGTACAATCCAGGGCAAAACATGCAGCGAGCCTCCAATGGCTAAAAGTAGCCAGAGCATCCCCAAACCCCAGTGATGCCGGTGGCACAACAGCACTTGGCACTTAGCATACGGAACACACCAGGGCTTTCCCCTTTAGGGCTCTCGACAAGTAAAACTTTCGGCTTCCCTTGCTATTAAATTGACAAAACAAGCAAACCATTACATTAAAGCCAGCTAGAAATGGGAAATTAACTCTGCCAAAGGGGACAAGAGACTCAAAGTGAAACTTTCCTATCTTCTACCCCAGAGCAGCTCCCAGAAAGCCAGGCTTATAACAAACACAATTGACTCACAATAAAACTTTGCTATAGGGCAAAAAAAAACAATGGCAGAGAAATAATTTCTCTCTGCAAAGCATCTGCTTGCTGACTTTATTGCTGCTGCCAACTCGAATTGCAGAATTAAATTGTGGCAATATTGGTATGAAAAGGAGAAATGCTGAGCATTGCCAATGAGAAATGGATCTCCACTCTTTACATCACCCCTTTATTGCCCCTTTTTGTACAATGGGCCCTTCAAGGCTCTAGTAGGAAAAAACGGTCAAACATTTCTTCTCCAGGTGCCTCTGAAAGTATCGACATACACAGCAGCTAAGGCAGAAGCATTTGGATGTGGGCTTAAACAGGTGTCAAACTGCTTTGCAAACTCCAGGCATCACCTTTTGGAATTGATGGCCGCAGGGAAGCAGGAGGCTGTCCCAGCTCTGCATCTGGAGTGCTGACTGAAGAGTGCTTGTTGCCTGTCCCCAGGCCGTAAGGTTATTATCCCTGAGCTGCTTGCTTTAGGGACATTACAAGACCGGTCCACAGCATCCTGTGCAATATCCAGCCCCAACCATGAAATTGTTCCTCCACAAATGTTCACTACAGTCTGTTCCTGATGGCACTGACTATAGCAAAGCTCACGCTCAGGGGCCAGAATGGCTTAGCACCACCTGCCACACAGCAAACAGATTGATGCAAGGGCAGCCAAAGTCCTTCTGGCACAGACTGGGAGAAAAATATCAGCCAGATCGCAGATAGAGGGAGTCTGCAGCAATTCCAGGCTCATGTGGCCCATGTGAGACACTGCAACAGGTTCAGCTCTGAGGAGGTGATTCCGATGTGATGCTGGATGAGCATAGTGAGAGGGAAGAACAACTTACATATGATGCTCTGCACCAAGAGAAGCTATCTACCTTTCTGAAGTCAGTTTATTTTACAAGCGTGGCATTCACAGCTAAATTCCACGCAGGTGTTGCTCATTCCTTCCACCCCCATGGCCTATTCTCTGGACTGATCGCAGATGAGGAATTTGTAAAAGACTTTTTGCTTCCACACACTCTCTGCTTAAATTTAGTGAAAAGATACCAATGTGGTGGTTGCATTAATATACAGCTTGCTAGGTAGACTTTGATCAGTGAAATGCTTCTTCCCTGGGACTGCAGCTGCTGTATAATGGGTATATGACAGTATTTGACTGTGTCCAGGAACCAATCCAAATCCACTACCGTGGTCTCGGCTGTTCATGTTATATTGGGTAAATGTCAGAGCAGGTGAGAAAAAGACATAAACTAGTTTAAGTCTGTCCACGCTGCAGAACCCACCAGGTAAAGCCACATGTGACACAAGGGGATACTCATGGTACGCCACCCGACGCATAGGGAACGCAGTGGCTAGTAAAGTAGAAAAGCCAAATACAGACACCTTAACTGTCATGATTAAAAGAACTATTGGCAATTCCATACAACCCACTAACGTTCTGCGCCTAAGCCAGAAACAAAGCAGCCGAGCATTTGCAGCGAGATCAGTGGTTTGGAAAATTTGGTCAACTCATACAATCACACTCCGTAAATGAGAAGAGTGAAACGGCAAGAGAGTCTCTCCAGTGTTCTCCAGAGGGAGGAGCAGCAGCAGCATGAAGTATAATGAAGCTAAAATAATTGAGTCCCTTTTTTTGTTTTTAAATTCCACTTTCTGGGTTTGCACACAAAGAATATCAATCCAAACCAGCAGCCCAATTTATAATGCCGAGTGTAAAAGCGACAGCGAGGCTGTCTCTTGATAAAAGTTTTGCCTTTTGAAAGGCTCCTGCTTGGATTAGCCCGAGCATTTGTATAAAAGGAAACAGTAAGGCAATTCTCTCTCTTTTTCTCACGTTATCCTCCCTTGCAGTTTCAAAGCAGGTGTGAAAAAGTGACACGTGTACCAACAGCATATCTGAGCCCGTCAGGGAGAGCAAGCACAAGCCTCGTTGGTGTTTTTTACCAACTGTGCCTCTGAGTTGCTGAATTACAGAGAGAGGAAGGGAGGAAAAGGCAACATTGCCACTTGCAGGCCTTTTTTACACCCTGCTGCAAAACCCTGTGGCAGAGGCCTTAGTCTTGACTGGCATGGCCACAGTGACTCACAGAAATTCTAACTGTAAAACTTTATTACTGAGATTAAACACTTTTTTTAAAGAGGGATGCCAACAGCAAACTTCGCACGCGTGTGTGTTATTCTTACCTGGTGCCATACTCCACACCCTCTCCTCATGGCCATAAACTATTCCCAAACTTACTCTAATTTCAAAGAATTCAGGTACCAGTCACTTAACCTTAGCAAAGCTTCATGGTCCCCTTATATTTTTTATGGTCCATAGTATTTTCAAAGAAAAAAAAAAAAAGGGGCAACACTGAAGACAAATTCCTTAACTATTCAGGAGAAAACTGCTTGAAGGCCTTTCTTTCCTTGCCCTGCCATTGCGGACATTTTTCAGCTGGTAGGGCTGTTTTCCAGATACAGAAGCATCTCCAGGTAACTCAAGTCAGGCTCCCCTGAAATTTTTCCACAATGAGTACTCCCACCACCATACAAATTATTGTCATTTTTGAATACAGAACCTATTTGCACATAAACAGGCCGTGTTCAAATGTTTTACAACTATTTACTGGTCACTGTAAGAGCGGATGGGCCCAGAGTGCTGCCACGCCTCCCCACAGCAGGGCAGTGTCCACCCCTGCTTCACCTTCTCCTTTTACTGAGGGAAAGATAATGGAGGAAAACAATCATGTGGGTTTATTCCTATTGCATATTTTCCCTACTGTTGATTCTGCTTGTAATACAGATTTTGTTTCCCTTCGGAAAACAGTACAATTCAGTAAGGAAGGACAGAAGGTCTCTCAATTCTGTTGCCACAACAATGTCATTAAAAAAAACCCAAATAAACAAAACCCCAAAACTGGCAGCTCCCAGAATATTACACGAAAATAAACCAGCACCAGACTTGACCAAAATTAGAGCTGAGGTGCAGCTTTTCTCCACACACCCAAGTTCTGCAGCCCAGTGTTTCTAAAGACAGACCCCAGTGTCACTGAGCTGTGAACCCCAAAGCAGGCGGCTTTGCACGAAGAAAGGTTTAACAGCTGGGTGAGTCAAAGGTCCTTTCACAGCCCTGCAAGAGCTCTCTGCCGTTCAGTAAATGCCACGCTCTCAAAAAAAAAAGATGGTATATTATGGAAACCAGCAAGCCTGAAATAACAGTGATATTCTTCAACATTTAACATACAAATATAGAAAAAAAAAAAATCCAACTTAAGGGGGAAACAAGTAAGAGAAAACCTGTGTGACATCAAAACCACACACCTGAACTTTATGTTTCGGCAAAAAGATATACACAACAGGTGAGATCTTCCACAGGTACCAATCACGCCGCTCCGTGGATTTAATCAAATTTAGGTCTGGCACTGTTGTTCGACAGCTCTCCTTCACTAAAGGTTTCTATTCCAGATCCCTACTGTTTCCCCTGTCCATCTAAGTGAGCACTTCCCAGCTGTACAAATGAGCTAGTTTTCCCTGCCATCCCCATGGCTCTGTCCCTACACTCTGCAAATACAGCTGCCGCCTCTTGGCTGTTCTGCAGCCTGCCTGATTCTTTCATCCCACCTGCATCTTCCTTACAGCACTGCTCAGCTCCTCCTCTGTTAGGAAAGGTGGGGAAAAAAGGGGCAAAAAAATCCAAACCCCTGCATCATATTTCATTGCCTTACTCACTAAAAATCGTATTTACCCTTCCTCGTTCTGGAAATCACCAATTCTTAAAATTCTGATTACACTCTTCACATGAATTGTCTTCTCAAAGGATTTTAACAACAGTCCCCCAAAGACAGATGTTTACTTGTCATTATTCTGTTTAAAATCCCTTTGTCCCTCAGTCTTCACCGAGTAATCCTCTGTATCATACATTTAGGGAATGTTCTCCGTCAAAATTACAAAGGAAGCCAATCGAAGCTGACAGCGTATGTTCCACTAAAAACCTCCAGCATTTGTTATCAACCAAATTGGAAAGCCAAAAAGTTGTCAAGCAAATGCGAGGTGAAACAGCTGCTCTTTGTAGTGATCACATATGATGCAAGGGAATGCCATCCCCGAAGCAGTCATTTCTGGGAATTCAGAGCCATCAGCTCTCAGTAGCTGGTCAGTGCTATACTGTGATAAAGCACTTCTCTACAGACCCCACTGCTCTGCCCAGAAGGCTGTTTGCAGATAGCCACATGACAGATCAGAGCAGAGATGTTCTACTGCCAGCCTGGTCATGCTATATAATTTGCTATTTTGGCATTTGATGGCTGAGCATGCTCGTGGTGAAAATCATCAGAACCTTCTTTTCTTGTTCGGCAAGTTTCTCTACTTCTAACAGTGTCATCTGTCTGAATTTATCTGGAAGAAAACTATTCAACAGGAAGGTCAGGAGAGCAAAGAGGTAAATGAGCCTAAGCCCAAAAGATCAGCACGTCCACATCTTTCTGCATGCTGTGCCCTTCTTGACCCATGCTGTAACTCCAGCTTTTCCAACCAAAAACAAATGACCTTCCATTAAAGCTCCTTTTCTGTTAACCACTTACCTGTCTACATCAGAAGTTACTCTGCTCACAGAGTAATGAATTCATACATGTTATAACAACATCTCCCTGCTAAACAAACGTCTCTGACAAACTGGGCATCTGCCTTTTCACTACAAGACACTTGATTGCTTGGGATAAGCTCAAGAGGTTTAAAAATGCTGGCAAAGGTGTTTGTCTGTTCTGAATCTCACGTCTCAGGTCTTGTAGTCATTTCCACTACCTGCCATAACTTGAGTGGATGCAAGGGTTAGCCCCATGCCTGCCTAAAGACCTCGATATCCCAAGATGTTCCACTGCCAGGAACTTGAGTGGATGCAAGGGTTAGCCCATGCCTGCCTAAAGACCTCAATATCCCAAGACGTTCCACCGCCAGGAAATTACAATTGCGGTTGGGTTATTCTAGTGGAATGTCTAAAGTAATTGCAGCGCATGGCGGGACAAGAGAGCAACAAACACGCATCATCAAGACCGTTGCCACCATACAATAATAACTCGACCAGAAAAGGGATAGAGAATGTTGCAGGATTAGAAGCAATTTCCCTTATCACCTTTTTCTACTAAGATTCCCTCAGGGACCTACAGAAATTAAAAACTATGATTGTGCTTTCTGAAAAACAGAGGTAAACACACAGATATCCTGGCTGACGTTTTCCACATCCAGCCCATTACCTTTTGGAAGGGTTCAATCCTGGATCCTTTTCTCAAGGAGGCAGCTAACAGCACGAGCTGTCTCAGTAAGGGTTTCAATGCGTAAACGAGAAACAGATTTGCAAACAACAGTGTTGGAATAGAGAAGGAAGCCCAGACGCATTTTGACACTAAATGGAAAGATGGCAGGGAAGGAAAGTCTCCGACCCACTGCTCCAATAATATTCCTACTACAGCCCACAAAGAGCTCTCCAAGTCATTTTGTGAAAATGAAATACCACTGCTGTCCTGTGCATTGTTGGTTTTGTGTTCTTTTTTTTTTTTCTGTTTAAAGAGAGTCTTTATGAAGTGGTTTTGAATTGTTATAGCTCATTGTGGGATGACTGCGTTTTTCTGCAGAGCAGCGAGATGCATGTATTCAGCAGAGGCACTGGGTACGCACACTGCGAGACAGTAAGAGACCGTAGCAATTACCCACCCTAGCTCCCCGTCTCTACGCTACAGGTACTGATGCCACGAAGCCTGATGTAGAGCATCCGATGAACGTGCAAGGGTAACACAGTACAGAAATACACCTCACTCCTCAATCTTTCAACAGGTAAGCAATAGAAAGCAGGAATTTTAATGTTGTGACCCTATTTCAAGTTTGCAACTCTCAGGAAGGCAACGCTGCTTCTGCAATCACTGTCAGCACTGCACCAGCAAGCTACCTCTAACAGTACAAGAAAACTAATGGAAGAAAAGGACATTCCATAGAAATCACATCCTTATTAACCACAAGGAATCCATGCTTAGCTCTGAAGTTTCAAAGGCAATGGCTAAATAATTAGATGAAGCTTTGTCTGGTGAGAGATTTCAGGAGACCGGCCTCATCACTGCAACATCAGCCCCAGGTTCCCACTGGAGCACGCAGATACAAGCAGGAAGGATGGCAGAATATCACTAATGGGCCAGCACTACTCCATTGTCCATTGACTACAATCATCAGTGTATTTTTATTACCTGTGTAATCACCAATTCTTCAAAAACTTTCCAAAAATAAAAGAAAGAAAATAAGCCCCATACACCATGGGCAAGATTTGTATTGTTGCAGGCATTGGGAGGGAAGGAAGACAGCAAGACAAAGTAGCAGTGGAGAAACGAGCACTCAGCTCTCTGGATTCCTGCTCTGGTATCTCATCTACAAGGCTGTTCTCTCAAAAAGCCGTAGCTACAGGCTTGCTCAGCACGGAACAGGCTGCCTCCATCGCTCGCTCAGGTGAGTAAAGATCTGCACAATACAAACTTAAGGGCGTACGTTCGACCCCTAAAACCCTTTTGCCAACGAAGACTGGGTAAACCTAATGATAACATTATGCTGCAGTTTTTTGCCAGCTATTAGCTGGCTGGGAGCTGAATGGGAAGAAAGCTAGTTAAACTGACAGAGACGATGCCTAACATTGATTTTTTTCAATTGATTTCACTAAATTGTTGTCCACACAAACCCCAGTGTGGACGTTCCTGTATTGGTTTAAAATTGACTTATAATGATTTAGTTTCTGTTGACTCTTTATTGACTCAGGTTGTGGCCACAGTAGGGGAGGAAAAAAATAATAAAAAAATAAAGGTCTTTGTGTCAACGCAGCGTGTCCCGTGAAACAACCTAAGAAGATGAGTAAGGTTGGCCGATATATGCTCTTATCATCATCAAGGTTTATGGATTTGTCAAAGACGAGATGTAAAGCCAAGGGGATGCTCATGGAATTGCTAAAGATTCATAGATCGTGTTCGCTCTCAGCCCCAGATGTTTGCTTCAGTTTATCCATTTCACTCTGTATTTACTGGACAGTCAGCGTTTGTGCTGGCAGGTATCATACTTAGAGGAAGGACAGGTACATCTTAAAATACCCTCTTCTGACAGTTTCAAAGTGTTTGGTCATATCCTAAACTGCTAAGTCACCAGGAGACACTGACTTACTGTGCTTTGAACATCCCATGACACCAGGGAAGCCCTGGTATATCATAACATAACACCAAAGCCAACTTTACAACTCGCTTCCAGAGTGAGGACAGTGGCCAGGAAAGACCCGTTTGCTCACGTCGGGCTACACAGCAACGACAGTGCCAACAGGCTCCAAACAACAACCTTGCGTGGGAACAGCACCCTGACTGCTCACTAGTGGCAGGTGGCTCGAGAGCCACAGGTCCCCCTACCACTGAGTCTTCCAGCAACATAAATCATTTTTGTAATGCTTGTGCAGCATCACAAGAGGGTCGCACATCAGCGTAAGCTGGTTTAGGCAGGACTCCACCTTTACTGGAAATCGAGGCATGTCTGGAGCCAGGACATCCGTACTCCTGGTGGGAAGATTCAAAGGCAAGTGGTTGTGGATCGATGTGAGTTTAACAGACATGCTCTATGCTGACAGTTACACTGAAAGAAGGTGGTGGTGGGGGAATAGCACTTGGCTTTTGACAGTGGTAAAACCATTACAAACCTACCTCTTGACACATGCCCAACCATTCGAGTTTGCTCATTCTTTTTGACTTTGAAATACCCTCTGTACAGATGTATTTGCCTGTGTAATTGCAGATGCGAAATTAAAATCTTCTTCCCTTCTCTGGACGATCATTTTTTTCCTCTCCACACAGTTCATAGCATCTCACTCCGCTATTTTTTTAATAACTGGTGTTGTGCCTGGCGCTTTGGGGAGTGCCTGTGACAGAAAGCACTTTATTACTTCTCTGTTTGCGTTCACTGGCTCACCAGGCCCTATCACTAAAAGGACGAGTCTAGGCAGCAATTTAATCAAGCAGTGATTGAAAAATTAAAGGTGGCGGTGATTAATATGGATTTAGGACTTCTTTTGTTTGCATGGGTTTTAGCTAGAGAACATGGTAGTTGGGTGTTGGGGTTTTTTTCCCCTCTGAAAGAGAGAGGCGGGTGAGAGGGGGAACACAAAGGAAACCTCGTTAGGCAGATCATTTCTTTCCTCTTAGTATGCAAATAAAAGCCAGGGGAAGAGGTTACACACAGCGCTTATTATCATCCTTCGGTAAATATCCACATGTAATTCCAGCGATCACAAGCACACCTCTGTGTCTAAGCAAAGATCCAGCTACAGAAACTCGACTTGGACCAGCACCAGAAGGGAAAAATTCTGCCCAAGACATGAACAAATCTTGAGAGTGAATCCTCAGTCTGGCTTAGGAAGAAATGGATACCTTTTAGTAACCAGGAGCATACTCTAAATATATATGGAGTAAGGGTGTGTTACATTTAAAACAGAGGCACTAAGATTTTGGAAAGCTGGTAAGACACAATGAAGGAATAAACTGCTGGACAGTCACACCTAATTAAGCTGAAGGACCAGCTCAGAAGCAGTGTCCATGACTGCTTCCCTCTCTTCAGTTGGAGGAGAAGGGATTTCTGTACACACACACACATATATATAAAAAATATCTCCCTTGTAGAAATTTGGATATGCATTCACTGTTCCTTTGCATATTCTGCAACCATTTACAACAGAAAAGGAGGTAGAACATACCACCATGGTTTGGATCAGATTTCAAATCAAGTCTTTGCATGGTAAAATGTCTTCATAGGTCTACTGAGGTTACAGAGATGCCAGAAATTTCATCAAACTGACTGTATTGCCCTCAGTTACAGGTTACTACTGTAAATTCAGAGTAAATTCATACGGAAGCTGGCTCAAAGTTATTCTGTTTAACTGATTGTAAACACCTTTGTGCATGCACTTCAATTTGAACAGGTTACAGCACTTCAGATCACCTGAGAAAACTGGGACACGCCAGGACAAGAATAAGCAGAAGCAAATTTTGCATGGCCAATTAGGAATACTTCAAAATATTAATAAATTTCTTAGCCAAACCGACACAAGTTGCACATGATCCTGGCCTTCATTTCTTCCCCAGAAATGAGTCAGTCCTGCCTAGGTGTCTTGGCAAAAATTTCAGACACACCTCATCTTCCATAACGTGTTGGAAAAAATATAGCACAAAAAAAGGATAGGCAAACAAAGTAGGTTATTTGTGGAAGCTTAACAAAAGCCTCGTCTGAGTAAGGATTACCAGAGCTTGCACTTCAGATAATAGACTTATTTTTCCCAAAAGAATTATTTCTCCCTTTTCCATTTTTCATGCTTGGCCAGAGTAGGTGATTCGCATAGTCCCCAGATGTCTCTTGTCCTAGCACGCAGAACATCTTCATACGAAGTTGCCTGAGCAGAAATCTGAAGTCTGTATTCTAAGCACTTAAATTAATAAAAAGTTACCTACAAAATGGCTCTGGAGAGAAGTATGTTTGTGTGCAACTTCAGATGATTTTTGCTAACTAACACTAATCTAATTGCCTGTTTCCCAAAGGATTCATATCATTTAAGTATGGGGTATCTGAAAGAGAGTGAGTGCTGGAAGGCAGATACCCGGTAATTCAATCCCACATGCCCCTGAGCATAAACATAATCGTTATAATAACGTAACTGTGCCAGAAATGAAAACAATTAAAGCACAATACATATTTTACTGCTTACAGTTAAGATGGGTCGTTTCATTTTTTGTGCATACCCATACCAGTAAACACAAAACAGAACAACTGGAAATACGGTAATAAGATACCGCAATGTCACGTGTGTACCAAAGATGTTATACGGTCAGAATCAAAGCTTTGCCAATTCATTGGCAAGAGAGCTCTAATTTCATCAGTGTTCTTTAACCACTTTGTTAAACAATATTATCAACACCTGTAACTGCGAGGACAGCTGTGAACTGAAATTCTGCAGGAAACCAGACAAGGGCAAAGAGCTCCCCCTTAGAGTGCTGGGGTTTCTCCTCTCTTCTGCACCTGAGTGTCCTATGAGAGGCTGAAGGAAAACAAAATCTCTTTGTGCTGCTCACAGTTAGGTTAGTCAGAACAACTCCAAAATGTAAGACTCCAACATACAACTTCATCACATAAAGGATTCTGAGAGAGATTGGGACGTAGCAAACACAGTCACTGTGTAAGGAATATGAAGTATAAAGAACAATCTACGGTAGAGCAGCAGAGCAGAGAAATAGGAATTGCAGCAATGCCCAGGATTCCTACTGAGCCCTTTAGCCCAAGGAAGTCTGTTAGGCAAATGTTTTTCAGAGTAGCCTCACATTTTGTCCAGTATCAAGTGCTTTCCTGTTTCATAAATGCCAAGCACTTCAGTTGATGCCCAGAGAGGCTCCACATGATCAGCATCTCTGAAAATCTTGGGAAATGCCCATCTCCTAATAGAAGACATTTGTGAAGATGCTGGATTGTACTTCTCTGTGTGTCAGTCTCTCCATCTGCAAACTGAGCATGAATATATTATCCCACCCTGAAGAAGTAGCATACAGCTTCCTCCCTGTTCGTAAAGCTCCTTTGAAAGGGGAGAATAACCAACACCATAAGCGTGCTATGCAGATACCTCATAGCAATACAGCCCATCTCCAACATCTAGGGTCTGAACCTTCCTAATAAAGGGTTCAAAATCATGAATGGCCCAAAAAATGAATGAATGGCCTAAAGAGAGCATGGGAAGATGCAGATCTGTATGAGAGAGAACCTCACACTACTATAAGGTACTCCAAGTTCCTACTACTGCTGCTACCAAAGAAGTACCTGCCTGATAAACATGCAGCGCCAACCCGCCAGCAAGCGTAGAAACGTCTTTTTGATGTTGAATCACAAAGGTCTGGAGAATTTCCAGGGCACTTCATTTCCTGGCAGATCACTGGAACCAGGTAGCTATGGAAGATTACTTCCACAGTTTCTGGCACGCAGTAACTCTGCAAATCTGCTGTCACGCACAGCCACAGACCTCGCGTTAAAGCAGTGTTGAGTTGGATCCTGTTTTCCTGCAGTCAACCTTTACCCTTAACAAGATTTATTTATTTTTTTAACCACTGGCTCCTCTTTCCACCTTTGCTTTGCAGAACAGCAAGCCCAGGCAGCACAGACCACCTGATACAATGCTTTCAGTGCCCATCTTGCTGTCCCATTACACAGCACAGTTTAACGTGCACACGCTGGGTCTGTCGACCCAGACTCCCACACTCCTCAGCACAGCTCTGCCAAGCAGCTTGTGGACCTGAGGTGTCCTCCTGCCTTCTCTTCCTTTTCTCCTCGCTTCGCTCAAAACAGGTCTTCTGGTCCCCACTGCCAAACAACCTTTCTCAGTCCTACTGGGCTCAAAGAAGGAGCCACAGCTCCTCAACCCAGCAGCCTGCTTTACTGCTTCAGTATGAGAAACTATAGCTAGTGTTTGGTGTAAGTTGCTACTATCACTTCCCTCCTCTCATACAGCAAAGCACTGCTGGTACCAGACTGCTGTGCTTCATGCATAATTCATCAGGTTCCTTAATGTGCAAGCTCTCCTCTGCAGCTCTTTTCTCTGCACCGAAGTTATCTGTGGGAAAAACCTGTCCATCCAGCCCCTGCTTGAAATATTCTGAGGACACATGAATTATAAAGTGTCTGTTGGCTTCTTTAATTTACCATAAAAACAAAAGGATCAGTCGTGTCCTCATGACCACAAGGCCCAGGGTGGGACAGAGCCACAGAAGATCACAGGGATATATGACCGAGCTCTGCCAAAGGAAATAGAACTGTGGCGGTAGTGTCTGGCACTTAATTTGGGTAAAAACAGATCCTTCATAAAAGCCCTAAGCTCGAAACCCTTTGCTGTCAAGATACACACGGCAAAGGAGAGAGCAATACACTCCCAGCAGCAGGCTCTGTGTGTTTTCAAAGGCTCCAATGGAACAATATTGTCATGCACTGCATGTCAGTACTGTGCATACACAGACCCCCATGGACTTTAAGCTATTTTTAGCCTTTGCTAGTCTCAGATTGCTTTCGGACACTTGCTAACCACCTATGCAGCCAACTGACAATTTCTGCTTCCTTGTATTTGCCTGCTCCATCCCAGCCAAACGGCACAACATCTTCACGTCTACCTGCAAGCAGCCTTCCCACTCCCTTCAATGGCAAAAGCCTTCAGCTTCCTCCTGTTCCTCATCCAACAGCTCTTCTACATCTCTCCTTCAAATTCCTCCAAAAGCCATAGATATTCTGTCTCTCTCCTCCCAGTTACTGCAGAAAATTTGAGGTTGTGTGGTGATGAAGAAGGGACAGCTTTGCTAAGTCCTCTCTAAGCCTGACCCCACACCTTTAAGTTGCCATCACTCCAGGATCAGCACATAATATATTAAACTACTGAGTATTCTATTATGTGCCATGAATAATCCCAGAGTTGGGTCAGAACGCTGTTCCTGGCTAGGACCTACAGCCTCAGGCACGCAGTGGGACAGACTGGCTGCTACTACCGTCTCCTTCGGCCACTCAAACCTAGTAGCACCAATGCCACCCTGTAACAACGTCAGACTCACGTACGCCCATCGACACAGCCCTCTCATGCCACCCTGTTGCAGAGACAGGGCCAAAGACAACTCACGCTAGAGATCCATGGATCAGAAACCGCTAGCAGCTGAGAGAGGGGAGGTGTAAACGGAGTGAAGGACCCCATAAAACACACCAGGGATTCCATTCCTCCCCAATTCAACCAATGATGACTAGAAACAGGTGTGTTTTCAGCTGTACAAACCTCCAAATTGCCCTTCTCCAGTCTCTTAAAGTGCCCCCGTTCAACT
>NW_010248108.1:58441-88300 GCF_000690775.1 Eurypyga helias | reverse complement strand
CCCCCCCCCTTCACTTGCAATGCTAAAGCTGGGTCATTTTGGCCCACACCTGAGTTTAATACTGATGGGTTTGTTGATGCCAGCTGAGGGCAAGCAGCAAGGCTCTTCCAAACCAAGGCAATTTCTCAGTTTCTGCCTACTGTTCTACAGTCCTTTTCACATTTCCCCTGCAGCAAATAACTGTAAGAAATGTTCACACAACAATGGGGGGGACACCAACATGAAAACGTAACATGACATCTATTTCTACAGTAATGAAACAATTACTATCTAATAAGAACCAAACAAACCGAGCAGGACACAAACAGATGGAAACATTTTCTAATCAAGCTTCCTGTTCGCTGAAGTGGCAAAGAGACATGTGGCTATTTCCCTTTAGGAGAGTGAAAAAAAATAAAATGCTTACAGCAGGCTGTAAAAGAGTTCACGGGTTTGTGAGGTTCTGCTCTTGGCCTGATAACTCTAATTCAGGCCATGGTTACAGTTTAATGGTCAGAAGTGGGCTGAATTCAAGAGCTTACTGCCTTCTCCCCTCCACATCAACCCAACAAATTCAAGTGGGAGAGTAGCTGCCGATGGGAAGTAGTGAATGAATTCCTTGTTTTGCTTTGCTTGTGTGCAATGGCTTTTAATTTACCTGTTAAACCGTCTTCAGCTCAACCCGTGAGTTCTCTCCCCCATCCTGCCGCCGGGGGTTGAGCCAGCATCTGTGTGGTGCTTAGTTGCCAGTTGGGGTTAAACCACCACAACAATTTGACAAGAGATTTCAGAAACAGTGATGTGGTGTAAGTCACCACAAGACAGATGACATGAAGTGCCTGTTCTGCCCACTAATAGAATATATCCCCCTCAGCCCCCTGTACGCAGTTACAGGGTATAATTCAGCAAAGCTAACTCTGAACGAGACAGCGCAGGCACAGGGAGCCTGCTGCACACTGGTACAGCATTTCCATCACGTTAATAAAGCCAGTTTTTTAGGAAAGTAGTTACCCAGAGGAGTATTTTACCACCACAACCATACTACCCCCTGTGCATCAGTCTTGCACAAATCTAAGCATGATACTAGGCAGACGTGACCTTTCTGTCTGGCTACAGCAGCATCTCTTCCTTTCCCAAACAACAAAATCCCACACCATATAAACCAGCACTGAACTTTCCCTTTTCTGCTGCTGATTTGCCTCCACAGCTGCTGCTTCCCCTTCTGCAGGGAACAGGAAGCCCAGCCCTTGCTCTGGCCTCCAGCCCAGCAACCATGCATTAAGCACCAATGCTTCCTACCCATCCCTCAATCTTCCTCCCTGGTTCTAGAGCCACTTACGTCTTTCCTTGCACGATTCCTCTCGGTCTGCAGCTCCAAAACCTGCACCTCCACCTCTCTCCTAGCAGTCACCTCCTTTTTGGTAGTTTGCAGCCCTTAGTGCTCATCAACTAACTGGTTCCAGCTGGGGGAGACGGTGAGGCCCATCCTTAACCCTTTCTGGTACACTACACGGTTCAGTAAGCCCAGCAGAGAAAACACCACTGGCATTTGGTTAATCTAATTGCAGATATAGGAACCTTCGGAGACTTGGAGCATGCTTACAAAGTCATGACCCATCCCCAACCTAAAGCCCATGTGAAATAGTGTGGCACGCTGTTCTGACAAGAAAGTCACAAACCCATGTATAAGGTGCAGCGATACTGGAGTGGCTGACCCGACCGAGCTGTGCCAGGTTTGGAAATGAGCAGGTAGGAAGAGTTTGACCCTTGGGATCCATGGAACTTTGCTCTGTTAGCGAGCACATAGAAAAGCTGATTTCTTTTGCTGCCAGCCATCTTGCACCTGAAGGATGCGGACGACACAGGAAGGTCTGCAGGAGACAACATAACTTGCTTCACAGGCCGACTGTCTAAGCCTGCGACCGGCTGTAGGGCGAGCATATGGTCCCCATAACATATGTAAGAACCAGCTACTGCCCAGGGGGAGGAAGGTGACTTAAGCCAGAATAAAAAAGCTGCAATGCCACTGAGTGACTTCGTGCCCTGTGGAGGTAGAGTTCATTTTAGGCAATTATCTCATATGCTCCCTACCAACTGCTCTCCTCAGTGAGGATGGGCTGCAGTCCATACTAAATACAATGAAAGTGATCTGGACACTGGAGTGATTCCAGGAATGAATTCCCACCTCCCCAAAGGCTGGAACAATCCAGCAAAGAAGGCCATCACACAGGACATATGGCATGCCAGGAGGGGAGAGCTGTAGCCAATCTATTTCATCACCTATGGAGGAAAAAAGAAAAGGAGCAAGAAAGAAGAACCAGCAGCTTGTTAGACACATTTCACATTGTTTAGGATGGGCTACTGGGCAGCACAGACACGATGCAAACAGTGTCTTTGTGCCTCCTCCTTCCCCTAAAAAGCAGTCAGTTTTTTAGATAGTCAGAAACGCGGTCTGTTTTGCAAGCCTGACCAGTTGCTTCAATCATGGACTGAAATGGAGATACTCATCTGATTCTTCGGAGGGGTTATGTCTCTGCTGCTAATGGTTCTACGTTATACTCGTTGCCGCTCTATTCAAATCAGAATTCCTAAGGTCAGAGAAGGTTCTTTTTGCCTCCACCTGGCAAAAGTTGCAACAGCATGAACCAAGTGAGCATTTGGCCCTGCCTGAGCATATGCATGCAGGTGAAAACAGAAGGGAGATGCTGCACTTGAAACCAGTAGATGTGTGACAGGAGATGTATTAACTTGCTTTGCAGCAAATCGGCTAATCTCCTTTTTTAACACGTCTGATCTCTGTAATGCCAAGAGAGCAGCAAGAGCGCAGAGATCATACCAGGCTTAGATGCAGGAGGAAATCAATAGCCATGCTCTGCCCTGGCCAGCCACAGGAAGCCACGAGGCGATGCGGCAGTCAGTGGGTGAGTGTCTGCAGGGCTCCGGAATAAGTGCTCGCCTTGGACAGGAGCTCACTTTCACCAGCTGCGATGCAACCATGGGACATCTTGCACAGATTTGCTTTCCTGAGCCATCCTGTGCCCTGACGTGGCCAGTCTTCAGGATTTAATTCTCACTGTAATTCTCTTCCGCTTACAGCTCCCATTCCTACCACCCTGCAATCACGTGGGAAACAAGGCTTTGGACCTGAGTTTATCTAAATTTAACCTATTCTGAAAAGGGGCCTTAAGTGCTACAGCTTTGTTTCACTGATTCCCCTTTGCACTTCCAGGTTTACATAAAGGTGCCTCAGCGGAAACTGGGATTGAGCCCTCTATTTCTAAACCCTGACATAGAAAATGCAGTGCTTCTTAATTCACATGCCCATATCCCCCCTGTCTCAGTGTTTTTCTGTAAAAAACCCCATAATGGAAAAGGAATACACTTTGCTGGATCACGCCTAGCTCTGCAAGGTCGGTGCTAAATCCTAAGGGAGAATAGCGTGTTCATCTTCTTGCCAAGTGTAAGTTACATTAAATATGCTGGACCCTTGCAGGTTGCTCTGTAAAACTGAGATTCATTTGTCTTTTAAATGACTGGAAATTTTCATGAAGAATAAATCATCCCCCTTCCTCACTCACCCCACAAATTTCATCTATTATATAAACATATGGATATTAAAATCATATGTAACTTTTAAAGTAAGTGGTATCTGCCTTTCAGACACTGGGCAGGTAAATTATAGCCTCAGAGACTAAGGAAAAGATTTGGGGACCATTAGATATATAGTGCTATGAACATCAAAAGCAGAATAAATTAAAGCTGAGGTAATTTTAAAAGTTGGATACTCTCCAACTCCTCTGCAAGAAAGTCGAATGAAACAAGGGCACTGGAACAGAGTGTCCCAGTGGAACTGAAAGCAGAAGAGGCTTGGACACAGAATCTGCATTTAGTTTACTGTTTTGCCGGTACTTAAACTGCCAGTCTAACTGAGCCTTCTGCCTCCTCAAATTAAATCAGCACAGCTTTACAACCTCAGTGCTCTGTCTCTAGGGATCTCTTGCAAACATTTACACCCTCCTGAGATCTAACAGAATGCAGAAACACGGGGCCTGCAGCTTTTTAAGGTGACAGGGATAACAGAAAAGCCAAATGCAATGCTTTGGTAATACCGACCTCACGTTTTGTTAAACTGGCTCTTAACATTTCCAAACTACTGCAGAAACCCCCTGCATGGATTTCACGTGTAACGTACCTGCAGTTACCTATACATCCATATGCAACGGGGTGCGCACCCGGGGCTGCACGCAGGGTGCCACGCTGCAGCCCTCCCGCAACGCCCGCTGCGCCTGGGCCGAGCAGCACCGCTTCGGGTGGCACCTGTGTTGCTGGGGCTTAACTGGTCCTTGAGCACTGAACACAACTTGAATTCCTCTGCCCTCACAGTTTCTGCTTGATTCTTAACCCTCTGCACTCCTAATGTTGCAGTGTGAGTCACAGTCCACGTGCTCAGGGGAATAACTGAGCATAGGGTCAATGCTGTTCTGCTTTTTGCAGCATAAGGACCTTTATCCATTTCCATCCTGCCCTTTAGTACTTCCACGTGGGAAAAGGCTGGGATGGAGATGAGGATTAACTCATATTTAATGTGTGAAAATATCCAAAGCCTTCTCTTCATCGTCAGTTGTGCAAAAAAGACCAAAGGGCTTAAAACTAAAAAAGCCAGGCTTTGCCTAAGTATAAAATAGTTAACATTTTAATTAAAGGAAAAAACTTTAAAAAATACTATTACAGAAGAGAAATGAAAATGGGTTACAACCGAGATACCCTTCACTCACGATCTCCTTACAAAGCAGGTCCTTGCCCCCAAGCTTTATTTCTGCCATCAGTCACCTGCTGCAGCAAACTGTGCCCACTTCTCCAGAAGGCCTTAAGAAACATGGTCCTTAAAAGTTTTCTCTGTCCCCCTAAGCGGCTGCTCTGAGTTCCATGCAGTGACCCTTTTGCTTCCCGAGTCAACGCCTCTGAAAGTCCCTTCCCTTGCTCCTTCTCAGCTGGTGTCCAGGAAAGGTGTGATTTCCCTCCCTTTCCCAAGGGGTTTCCCTGGCTCAACCATCCAATTTACAGCAACAGGAGCACAGGTCAAACACACACCCTGTCACAAAGCCTGATCGCCAGGCTGTATTTCTGGGAAATAATGGGAAGTCTTGACTGCTTCTTTCAAACTGTCTGAAGCCTGCTGTGCAGTGGACAACATTCAAGGGTCCTTTTTGCACACAGAAATAGAGAGAAAATACAAATAAATGTGACTCCTGGGATTTTAATACACTGTCATCTGATGTGCTCATTTTTAATGATGCGCTGTGGTCTATGACAACTTTATTCCCCATGAGCAGTGCTTGGGTATCATCACCATGACCACATCCACTGGTCTAACAGCTCTGCCATTTACGGCAGGAATAGATGGTGCTGCTGGCAACTCACATGGAAACCTATAACGAACATTTGCAGAGCGTGTATGGATACAAGGAAACTGCACCCACAGCACTACAAGACCGAAGCGATGACAGACTGCACTTTTGAGCCCCACCAACTCTACTGTGGGCCTGTTTGGGACAAACGCGTCACTTCCAGGCTTGGAAAGTCTCACGTGGCTTCATTAACTGGTGCCTAGAAAACTGGAGCCCAGTGCTGTGCCCTACTATGAGATATCCTGCACCAGTGCTCCCGATGGGCTCTGCTGACCAGCCACGTCCAGCATGCTGAGGCCACCGCACAGGACGTGATGGTCACAGACGGGTGCAACTTCATGGGACTCAAAATGCAACCTCACGTCGAAACCTTCCTGTGCTCACGAGGCCAAGGAGAGGGGTAAATTGCCTTTGTTGCATGTCTCAGCATGCAAGAAGCCTTACATATGGTAATAAAAAAAGCTGAGAAGCCTTTTCTTCTGTGCAAATGATGACGTTGCTGAAATATGAAAGGTTTTGCAAGCTACATGGTGCCTTTGATGCAAGAAAGCATTTAAGCAGTGGCAAGGGTCTGAGAATGCTTAAATCGCAGCAGTCTCTGAAGTCTGAACTGCCATGGGAGGAAAAGGAGGACTGTCTAGGCTCGGTGATACAAGGAAACCCTATTGCCTGACCAGGTGAGGATTTCTGTTGTCTTTAGGTATGGTATTTTCTCGGTGGTAGACCAGTATGTAATACTCTGAGTGGGTTAGCATATATAATCCAAACCCACCTTTCTCCCAATCTGCAGATTCAGTGAGAAGCTTGTAAAGGATTCCATATAATTTTAAATATTTGTGCAGTGTTCACCAACCATGTGTCCCAGTAAACCTACAAGGACAACCTTGGCCTTCCCAGGCAATCCCTCTTCAAAACCAGTACTCCTGCATGCAAACGTTTGCCTGCGTGCTGCAGTGACAGCATATGCTGCTGCTTGCAACATTAGACATTATTCAAAGGAATAACGTTCGTGCTATTAACACAACAGCACACACACTGTGAAACGCCTCATCCCTTCTCCTAAAGCCAAGTGGAATGCTGTTATCCTCTTCCTGAAGTGTCTGGTTGAGCAGCATCATCCTAAGACCATCTCCCCCTTTTGCTCATCACATCCAAAGAATAACCTGCACAGACATCCCCTGACTCCTAACAAGACTTATTTTATCAAGTCTTCATCTTCTGCTGAGAGCTGGAGATGTCAACATTGTCTTGCATCTTATCTAGTGCCTTGCTGGAGAGGGAAAAGCATCTCCCTTAAGGACAGAATTACACATTCTCAGCCTGACAGTAACAGATATCACTGTACTGCATTGGGTAAATTACATCAACTTGACCTAGACAGGGGATATATCTTGAAATACGAAAAAGGCAGTCATATCTTTAGGTTTTTTTCAAAAAGCATTTTCCTTACATCACAGCGGGAACACGCTGAAAGGAAGTGGAAAATGACTGCAACAGGGCATCAGATAGAAACTGCAGTTTGGATCCTGCGCTTTGCGTAGGACCTGCTACTAGACAGTAGCTGTCCAAATACTATTTCAGCCTGAAGTGTTCACAGTCTCTTATGTTTGGATTTTTTTTAATTTTCATTTTAATTTGATGTGTCTTTTCCATTCTGCTGCTCTTTTCCACCACGTCTGGTCACTCTCTGTGGCCTGATCTGAAGCCCACTGAAGTCTCTCATGGTATTAGAAGACTGTTGGTCAATGATATGTTGGGAGGGGAACAACCGTGATGGGTAATACACGGAAACAGCTGACAGAACTGTCTGTCCACAAAATACAAAACCGAAAAATCTAGCAGCCTGTTTCATATAGTTTACCCTCTTCAACCAGGCAAGAATCAATTCTCAATTTCTGTTGTTAGTATCAGCTAATTCCTAAGTTATTTGTAAAGATTAGCTACTAAAAACCACTAACTTACCAGAAAAATAAGCATTTAAAACAAGAAACATTTTAAATTGAGACCACAACCAGCAAGAAGAAGATGACTTCAGAGAGAGCTGGCTACCTCTTTTTGCTCTCAGTCTCTATTTTTCTACCCTCCTCAGTCTTCCATGATGCAATTTAAAGGTGCATTTGCTATTAACTGCTCTTTGAGGTCTTATCCACAGATGAAAATCTGCTCTCGCAACACATATTCCCAGTGTTTAATTCACTGTTGAGGGAAAAGATCCATGTGTTTAGTGAATCTCTGAATGTATGTGGGTAACACCTCTCATTTCCAACAGGTCAAGTTAAAAACAGTAACACTGCACAGTTTTCTTTGCATCTACAACACAAGCACAGAAAATAATGCCCTTCCGCTCCTCACTAGCCCCATACCAGGATAAGACTAGGAAAAAACCTAATGATAGTAATTTTAAAAAATGAGCATTTACTCATTCAATCAAAATTAATAAGTAGGCTCCATATGAACAGGAACATTAATGACAAGGGCCGATCTGTCTAAATATTCTGCTTCTAATAGAAACACACTTGATTTAATAAGGGCTGCTTCAAAACAAGGGACTGCCAAGGGTCAGCCAAACCCACTCCTGAGCAATGATAAACGGATACATGAGATTAAAGCTCACTCTTAGAGCAAACAGACGAAATAAGACACCAGCACCGTCCAACTCGATTCAGTCTTCCATCAAGTACAAAGAACGTTACCTCAGGCACAGGACAGTTTTGAGCACTTCAAGACGGTTTTCAATTATTTAAAAAGATGTTACTTCAGAGTTTTCAGTCTGGTTATAATAGCAGTTGTTCCAATGACCAGAAACTTTAGTTAATGTATTTTGCTAATAACCCCATCCCTTCCAGTTTGATATGCTGTGTCGTCTGGTACTCGTCTCTACTACATCACTCAACTTGATGTTGGAGAGAAGCAAAGGGAGTCATTATAGTTTATTAAATACTGTAATGGAGGAAGGAAAAAACCACACGCTTCACTTATTTTATTCCATCCTCAAAACAGAATTTGAAATTTCCCAGACTGCTTTGTTTTAACCCCTCATGGCTGATTACTGTGGGCCTGCACAGATCTGGCCATAACGCTAATGAATTAGCAGCCTACACTTTTACCAAACTGGAGCTGAGAGGTGGGGTAGAGAGACATAAAATACAGCTGTTTGGGGGTATTTTCAATAATATAGTATAGTGGCAGCAAGGAAAGGTCCTGTAAATATAATAGACCATCATCACTGACTTACCAAGGAAAGATTTTTGGAGACAAACTGTAATAATCCTTTTGCAAATTTCCTCCACTGCCAATCAGAGTCTCTAGGATCTGTGATGAGCTGGCTTGTGCTTGTGGCTCTGTGAAAGGTTCCCAAACTATGGTACACAAAAAGAACGACCATCTTTTTCTCTGGAGAAGACTGGGTATAGCCTGAACAATGAGCCATCTGCCTCTGTACAAGGCCTGATACGGAGTCAGAAGCTATTTGCAGTCACGACTGCTGTCACTGCCACATGGCACCCCATAATCTCTGCTTCTGGTATCTCAACAAGCTTAGTATGCAAAACCCCCAGGCTATGCTGCTTGTACAGTGGGATGTAAGAAGAGGAAATGAAAGCTTATGAAAGGATATTTCAGTAGCAGCTCCTGACCCCTGGAAGGCAGAAGCGGGTACGAGGAGAAGTTGGGTTATGCTGACCAGGAGTGGTGACAGTTACTGTATGCCCAAGTAGCTGTCCAGGCAAAACCAAGCCTTGTGACACAGGAAAATGAGCGTGCTGTGATGGGGCACAGACACAGGCTGAGTAGCAGAAGCCCCAGAACTTACAGATAAAGCAGCTGATTCTCCAGGTGCTCTGCAAGTACTCTTTGTTCCTTCACCAGCATCGGGAGGAGAAGACCGTAGGTGTATAAAATCGGATGGCAGCATCCTCTGGAAGCTGACTTACACAGACTCTTACTCATCTATGATTAACCAGTAGCAAGCCAAGGCCTATACTTCACAACAATGGGTTTACAAGACAATTGATCTGCAGTTTTCATCCAGTGGTACTAAGCAGAGCCAGCCCAATGCATCACCTCATTTAAGAGAGCGGGGTTTTTATGTTCTCTTAAGTTCACCAACAAAGACACTGCGCCGAGATCAACAGCAAAGACTGAACTCTTTGCAACACTAACCAAATCTTCCGTAGTCCTGGGCCCCAGAATGTGTAATTCCCTTCCTACAAACACAGTCAAAACCAAGAACGTGTAGTCTTGGTATCTGAAAAACTACTCCGTCCTACAGTGTAAATTCCATAGCTACAGGAAAAACAAAACAAATCAATACTGTCCCTCCCCTCTTTCCCATCAGGACTGCTGTGGAAAGGTCTCCAAGAGCATCTACTTATCACATAACGGAATGTATAATGTCTGGTAACGAGCTCTCCAGTTGTGAGTTATTTATATGTAAAGTTGCTGGAGTAAAGCACCACATTAGTTCTGCTCTACTTCAGCATTCACTGACTAATGCAGAGGGGACAGCACCAGCAAAAACACCTGAAATGAACAGGACTGAGGGAAGCCAAGTTCATTTCAAGCTGTGGTGCTTTGAGAAAAGGCCTTGCCTCAGCCAAAGCACGCGTGAACCAGGGCTGAATTATGACATTGGGTACAAATCCTTTGAAATGAAATGGTTCTGCCACAAATATTTACTCGGTCAGATGATTTTAGGTTTTCAGGGGGTGTTGGTACACAGGAACCTAACAGTCAATTAAGCCTGATAAAAGGGGAGGTATTATAGGACAAAGCAGCAGGAACAATAATACAAACCCGGTGGGCTGGAAGGAGTTCTCAGGGAACACTCGCTTACTACTCAGTTGTATTCGTGTCCTTCCGAAACTTGGAAACCTTCTCTCCAAGCAATGCCTGTTACCACTGATAAAGAAGAATGTATTCACTATCCTTTAAATTAAAAAGTCACTTTTTTTACCTTTCTTAATTGTTTTTCCTCTGTTGTCATTAGAATGAGAAAGCACAGCAGCTTTCCCACTGTAAAGCTGCTCGCTGTTGTCTGCATCTTTCCAGGGGAAGAAAGAACCGATACAAACCCACAATGACTACACAGTGAACTTCAGCTCAGGCTCCTTAGGCACCCAGTGGTATGAGATAAGCCTAAATGGGAGTGCTTTCTAAAAGGTGATGTAATAGGAGCAGACTAAATACAGGAATTGCTTAATATAAAATTGGCATTTTTTTTCCTAATAAAAAAATACTTCATTGTCTCAAAACACAGCTCTTCCAAACTGGAGCTGCTGACACAGAATGCCCCTTTTCGAAAGGATTTTTCCCCCGCAATCTTGAATTTTGCAGAGGCAAAACAACTGCAGGACTAAACCGCTTATTTGGCAGTTTGCTGAGTGTCTCTCTGAGCCATCTCCTGTTTTGTTTTCTTCTCCCCCTTACAACGGTCTTGTACAGCATGGATATCTCAGTGTAGAGTGGAACCACAGGTCCAAAGGTTTTTTCTCACCAGACAAGGAGAGGCCTTTGCTTGAGATGAACTTAAAACACTCCATCCAACCCAACTCTGCTGCAGTTCAGCTGTGAAAGCAAGTGCCCCTTCATACCAGGGGTTAGGAAACTCTTTGTTTCACACTAGAGCAAAGACTAGGATTCAAATGCTCCAGAAATCTGAATCCGATGATGTGTCCTCTCTAATTTGCACCACATGAGTTCTGACACTGTGAAGTGAGAGGGGCAAATCACTTGTTTTCTTTAAATGAAACCACCACAGAAGCTTTTGCTTCATTTCCTTTGCAGTAGCTAAGGTCAGGCCTTATACAAAACTGGTCACTCTTAGTGCTTACAGGTTTATTTATCAGGAAACATTTCTGTCCCTTTAAAGATGGTTATCTGCTTCTGCTATTTACCTGCTCACTGATTTTACGCTGAGCTTTCAAAAAAAATCTCTCTTTGACTCTCTGTAATTCAACTCTGTAAGCAACAACTCACCAAGCCAAAACATTGCTGAACAATCTGTCTATCAAATATCATAATTTGTTTCTTTTCTACCTGCCTAGTTCCATCCTCCTGCTGGGTAACATAAAATACAACTTCATTTTTCAGAAACCAGCCAGCTACATCTCTGGCGTTCAACCTCACCCTTAGATGGAATATACTAGCCCTTACCATTCACTTCTGCGTTGGTGACAAAGAGAAGGGGGAAGCCACACCAGTACCTGCCTCTGGTTTCCAGCAGTGGAGGTGTATCAGCTCTGCAGAAGAACCCACTGGGGAAGCTTTTGGACCACCAGACCTGATTCTTGTGTTCCCACAGTGGAAGAGGCAATGCAGACTCTAAAACAGAAGTGATGGACCTAAGGTATGTCCTGAACACACGACAGTATATGTGGCACAGTATAAAAGTTGTATTGGTACTTGTTAAGGATGACACATGTAACTTGGTGTGGATGTAAAACTTTAGCCAATAAAACTTGTGGGCATAAACTTCTGTAATAAAAACCTTCTATGCTATATCATCGCATATTTTGCCCCAGTCATATGATGAATGGGTAGACACTAGGCCAGTATGAGATGCTCCTGCCTTCAGTAAACCACAAGATATAAACCAGTCCAAATCTGACTGGCAGTGAGTTTGGAAGGTTTAGAAAGTATCAGGTACAGCAGATTACCACCCAGGAGCTGTTGCCCGCTGTGTAATGAGTTCGTTCTCACTGAGCTAGCCCATGGCTTACAGGCATTTTGTAACGGTGTACAACACCCTAGAGAAGGACAACTACTGCTGATGGAGAAGCGCTCTGCCTTGCAACATGCAGGCCAGGAGAGCTCCACTCGCCCTCTGAGCCGAGCCTAATGCCTTCAGAGCTGAAGAACCTGGTTTACGTCCTGCTGCCTCCCCTCGGTGCTTTATGTGCACAGCTGGCTAATGACCATGTTGCATTATGTATAAAGCCATTTACTGTGATATGTTCATGTTGTTAATATGCTGTAGAGTATTTTTGCTCTGTTTAAGGGGCAACTCTGGGAAACACTAATGCCGGATCGTATGAAAACAAGGGCAATTCTAGCCCAGACGGCAAGAAGAAATCCACAAAGTGGCCAAACATTTCCATCTGCTCAGTGAACAAAGAGACTTTCATGCCTCAATTTATGCCTTCTGCTGTGAGCTGCCATCACCGTGGGGCAGGGAAGCCTTACACTCACAGGAGCCACAGTGCTGAATGCCACCAGCGATGCTTCCATTGGGCGGCCTCCATGCTCCTTGTCCCTCAGGCCCTGCATGAGGTTTATAGGCTGTTTCGACTGGTCCTAGCCCCCTTGCAACTTCCCCCAGAGAAGACACTGAATACGAGGAGCTCCGTGCCACACCAAAAGAAATCAACGGTCTGAAGGGATGAGTTAGGTTTTAGAAGAAGTCTGGTGCTGATAATTGTACCCTCCTCCTGAACAATCAATGTAGCACACACTTCCTGAAAGTGTAAAACAGCAAAGAAACCTTTGCTTCAGTCTGTCCTGCACACTTAAATCACCTCTGGAGTCTCCTCATCCTGAGAGGCCCTTCTCTGCTTAACATAAAAGCAATGATGTTGAGAAAGTAATGCAAGCCTGCTACCTTCTCACTCCAACTTGTAATTACAACCAACTTTTTCCCCTTTTTACTGGTTTTGTACTTTCACTGATGCACCTCATCAGTATTTGGCTTGAAGAGCCTATTAGAGATTTCAAAATATTGAAAAGCACCATAAAGATACTTTAGACAAAGCTCCTGGTGACCTTATTCCTTAAGATTCAAAAAATTATGGTTGGTACTTAAAAAGTGTGTGGATCCATTAATGTGTCTGCCAGCATACAGATGCAGCACACAGCTTTGTTGTTCAAAGTAAACATCGGAGGGGGAGTTGAGGTCATTACCCTGTCAGCATCAAGCAGCATAGAATGAACTGCACTTGGTAAAATTTTCCAGCCATTTCCTCACCTCCTTCTTTTCCAGCTTCCTTCTGAGCAGGACTGTTTTCCAGTATGAGCATAACAGTGGTAGAGGAGCTCTGGCTCCCTGGGGTGGCCAATCTGCTATATCTCTGATGCTACGAAGATGACTCGGCCCACCTCTCTGATTTCCACCCCAACAGAGAATGCCCACAACACCTCAGACTTGCCCCATGCCTTGCCTCTCCGCTGGTGCTGAGGGATGCTGAAACTTGCACCACAGTACGGCAATGAAATGTTGCACTGGGTGACTGACATCAAGACTTAGTTTATGCCAAATGCTTAAGCCCCTTAGTCACATTTTAACGAACAAGTAGTGTTTCCTGAGATTCTCGGATACTGCCAGATGCCCAGGTATTCCCTATAAGCCATGTCACCCCTTACTGTACTGCATCCATGACACCGTTTGCTTGCAGCACTGACAAGGTCGATGACTGACCGCAATAATCACTGCGATGTGCTGCACACTAAGGCCATTCAACAATTCCAGCTCAGTCAGAGGGAAGCCACCTGTTAATGTTTCTGCAGAGTCTCCACTACACCTTCAGGTCCTTGGATCTGTGCTGCCTTCCAGATAACGGTGCTCTGCTTAGATTCATTTCTGCAATAATTCTTCTGTTGGCTTGGGCTGTGGATACATCCTCCTTCTTCACAAAAGCTTTAAAGATGGTTCTCTGCTGTTACAGTTCTGCAGAAGCAGTAATGGATTTCGGGGCTAGACCCCCAGATAATGCAGTGGAGATACAGAACACTGCTGCCTGAGTCACTGATTTACAGGTTTGCCACAAATACTATCTTCTCAGGCAGCTGCTAATGAAGAAAGAATGCCTGGCATGTGTTAATCCTTATCAGGGGAAGACAGACTTAAAAGTGTCTGTTTATAACAGTGTTAAAGTTTGCTAAAGTATTTTAATAAGGAGGTAAAAAGAAGATGCTCTCAAAAAATCTAGTTTTGATGGAAAAAAGGAGGAGAATCAAAATGAAAATAGATATGTTTTCATACACAAAAAATAACCGTGTGAAGAGTTGTGATGTTTTTCTCTGAATGACATCCACAGAAGCAGACTGTGCTTTATGATGTTACTCTTGCTCTGAGGATAGGGGAAGCTTGTTAACATTGTGGTGTTGTAAGGAGTTTTTCCTGTGGTGTTTTCTCACTCACTGATCCTAACCTATGTAAGAATAACTATGAGGTTGCACTTGTAATCAGGACAAAAATCACATTAGCGTGCAAAAGAAGTTAACACACGACAGGTAAAATCTGGAGGGTGTACATCGCATTTGTTCTTGACATACGTTTTGTATTTCTGACCATACTCACACACACTGATGCCAGTAACGGCGTTCAGGCTTACATACGCTCTTAGGCCCTGACAATTCATACCCAAGGAAATGAAGATCAGTGTTTCAGTTAAACGTAAACTATTACAAGGTTTGTCAGGAGAGACTAAAGCTGCTGTTCTTTGCAGCACTTTATTTATGAAAGTGCTCTAGTGATGTAGATTGATTTTTTTGGCTCCATATTTTAGATACTCACCTGTCTGGAAGTGGAGATTGCTAGTACATTGATTAATGAATTACAAGTTTCTCTAGTTACACTGCTGTTTCGCTGAGCACTTCTCTTTATTCCCTACTGATAATCCCCAAAGCCCCCCTCAGTGATTCACAAGCAGCATCCCTACCCTGACATTGCCCTCACAGGGCTCTTCTCTCTTCCACAAATGATAAGAAATGCCATTTGTAAAGTCTATATGCAAGGCAGGATACAGGCTAGGTTTTTGCAGTTTCTGCAGGACACCAGACTGAAGCAAAAGCTTGTCTAGAAGCAACAGAGGATCTACCAAGTGCTGGAATAAGTAACTGACAAAACACCTTACAGTAGATTTCAGTATTTTGAGCTTTTGCCTTTATGATAAATTGCCACCATAAAGACAATCACCATAAAATTTATTGGGGCAGTTAGCAGCCATTTAGTTTTCTATGTGCATACTGTAGATTCAGAATGGTTTTGACAGCAATGGCTGTTTCTGCCTGAGGGACACCACAAGTACCAGGATTATGACACTCTGTAATGCCCCATGCCAATTATTGCACAAATGAGACAGCTTTTTTATCATGCATGAAATGCTTTATACAGCCACGGCTGGAAAAGTTACTTCATATTCTGCTATAAATATGAAGAAAATATCACTTGGAGAAACTTCTGAGGTAAAGCTGCAAGAGCTGAAGCACCCACTCTGAAAGAGTCACCTGTAAGTAGAGGGTGTGACTTATGCTGTGCCTGGTACACAACCACTGCATCTTCCAGCAGGCTACTGCAAGGGCAGATTAGAGCTAAAGGAAGAAGAGGCGGTGTATAAAATACATCAAAGATATGGCAGACGTTGTTCTACGAGTCCCCTGAAGACAGTATCATCTTGTATGAGCTACCATTTTATTGTACTTGACATGATACCGCTGATGCTGAGTTTTCCAAAGTACAGAGTATTTGTAATTTAGGATGCTCCCTAAGTAGAACTTTGTACAAACAATGAACTAGGTCAGGTCATCAGATTCAGACTGAATGACATACTTAATGCACTGTCTGTCCTATTCTTTTAAAATTAAATATTTATTTAACTGAAGGATGATATGCTTTGATCTTATTTGGAACATAGTGAATGCGCACAGTGAAGACACAATGAAAGGATGCCAGAGTAAATTAGTATATCCTGAAACATTAACACGTGTGCCCGTAAAATTTGATTTTTTCAAGGCAAATAGATCTTGTCCCCTCCCTCTGTGCATTTTATTTATGTAGGATAACGATCATTTATTTTCAGCAAAATACTCTGTGCTAACATCAAGTAACAGTACAGTGTGTGTGTACGTATGTATGCATAGTGTATCTTTGCTCTACAGTAATTCAGTCATGCTGAGATCCTTTGCAGCAGGCACCCAAGCTAAGTAGTAAGAAGCTTGTTGAGATAATTACCAGCTATACTACATTGTTTCTGTAATGTAAAAAACCTCTTGAATTCGAGCATACCATTTCACCAAAATCACTATGGCTGTGAACATCTATTTCAACAAAGATGAGCTGGAATGACTGGGGCTCATCTAATATTTAACCTTCTCAGCAGAGAACCAGGAGCGTGAACCAACAGTTACCGAGTTAAATTCACACCAGTTTCAGCATGGACTGAAAAAAAGGATTTGAGATGGGAAGCTCAGGTATCTCACAGTTATAAGTATTCCGATACGGTCTTTTCTCCTTTGACCCATACACTACTTAGGTACCATAGGCAGCTCCCGTTCTCCATCAGCGACCCAGAAAATTAGACAAACACGTCACAGATACAGAAAAGCTGGAGGAACTAATAGTTTAGAAAAGAGATGACTCAAGGGGAACACGATCACAGCCTATAAATACCTTCAAGGCAATAACGTAAACGCATAAATGAAAGATGGGAATTACAGTGTCTCAGAAGTTGGTAGGTAAGTTAGCAATATAAGTTAAGGAAAAGAATGGTAAATGAACAGTGTCTCCAGGGATGTTCGCTAGGAACCATGACTGTAAATATTCAAGAACAGGTAAAATCATATACTAGTGGGAAATGAGCACTGAGCAGACCCACAAGATCCCTAGAGCTAGCCTACGTGTTTCTAAGGTGTCTTTCCTGGTGCTACTTCTGCGATCCATGACATCAGGGCAAGCCCTAGACAGAGAAAAGATTACATTCACCAAACTGAATGTGGCTGCTTAAATTACAATTATCTGTAGGCAGGTGTTTCATTAACTCAGCACACGCCATCTACGTCCTAACAGTGATGGCTTTTATGATGTGCTAATGCAGAAGGTACCACACAACATCGATACAGATTCAGTCGCTAATTACACTATTAATAACATTAAACCTATCTGCTGCTAATCTTATTGATATAAATAGCACTATTAATTCCATCGGGCGTCAGCAGTGATGTTGAATGACACCGTGTACAGTAATCTCCCTGACTGACTCATTAGGCTCACAGAGAAGTGTGACCTCCCTACGTAGCTGCACCTGGCCTGCCCGAGGCACTAATGGCTCCGATATCTTTATTTCCTGTCAAACAAATAGCCAGTGAGGTGCAGCGACATATTTTTATTAAATTAAAACAAACCAGAAAACCCTGCAGCACATGAAAGATGGGCCTGCAAAGCCAGACAACAGCAGGTTGCCTGTCGCGCTTCAGGTCTCCCTCCAGCGCACGTGCACTGGGACGCGCTGCCAAACCCCATGTTTCCAGAGGCATTTATAGTGACCCTGTAGTTACTTGGTATTTCTTCCCAACCTCCAGTCAGTATGCTGCACCACATCTTATTTCTGTATGCCCATAAACCTTACAGCAAATGCATCCAGGCCTTTCTTTGGTACACGAGCTAGCAGCAGAAAATTGCTCATTTTCCCTCCATATTCCTACCTTTAGCATTTTTACAATCTTTTTTCAACAGACATGAAACAAAAGCTAGCAGTGAGTAAAGTCAAAGCAGCTAAAACTCTGCATTTATGGAACAAACTTGAGATCCCCAGAGTGTGATTTTCCAAAGTACTTACCATTTTTATGGCACCCCATACATGCAGAGCACAGATCCAAGCAGTCCTGCTTGCAGCTGGGAATGCTCAGCATTTATGCAAATCTGGCCTAACACACATCCTACCAAGCACCCGCATAATTAGGGATGTGCAAACTGCGGCTCATAGTATTTTGGCGTTGCACAGCCTTATCTTATCCATCACCTGTCAGCAACCCCAGGCCATACTCCCTGCACGGTTTCCAAACAAGGTGCAAGTTCTGAAGATCAGTCCCGTAATCATGTATATCCACCACGATTAACTCCAGTCTGCCCGTACAAATTCATCTCACATTAATTACTGTGTGTATTTGTGCCGGTGCCTACATGTACATGAGCTTCAGACTCTTGGCTACAGCATTATGGTTCACACCAAGCCAAACGATGACCTCGATGCTATGACAGGTTAAGTGCAGCCAGAAGCAGGGTGTATGAATTAAGAGTTCAATTTTTATCTTTCCGTTCAGGATCTCAGTGTCTCTTTCATATACACTTTCTGGAGCTGCCAACCTTTCCTGATATGAGTTCTTATCAGGAGATTATTCTGTGTCATCATTACCCTTGTGACTGACTGACTGGCAGTGTTTTCCCCCAAGAAGAGCGGCAGCATCAGGAACGCTCTCACCTAGGGAGACCCCAGAGAGCTGCCTTTGCAAAGCTGACACCTCCACAGCGTGGGAGAGCCGGCTGCGCTCATCACTGTCACAGTGTAGGGACCAAGAAGAAAAGACAAACAGCTTTTCAGGGAATCCTGGCTAAAAAGATGCAAATCCTGCTTCAATAAATAATGAATCTGGGAGAAAAAAAACCAAGGTGTGGGTGATAGCAAAGATAAACTAGAATGCTAAAGAGCTTACGTATTCAGGGTCACCTCCAGCCACAAAAGGCATTGCAGTTTTTCATTCTTAAAGAACAGTTGTAGTTATGAGAGGCTAAACCAGGGAGATATAAGTAAGGTTTGATTCCCATTTTTGTATTTGGAAGCTTTCACTCAGATTCTTCATCTGGGACAGCCTCTCTCCTGCAAGCACAGGACTTTCTCTCAGAGTCTTGGTACCTGAGATGCTCAAAGGCTCTCTCCAGTCCATGACCTCTGCTAAACATCACTCCCTCATTCCCAGTATTGGAATTCTCAGTCCTGTTCTTCCACGCACGCCAGAAGAGGCTTGGTGATGTAGTCCCCTCAGAATGAGAACAAGGACACACTTATCAGGAAATACTTTCCACGGGCAAAAGAAAACTCTAGCCCCAGATACTGCCAAGCACACCACGTGATAAAACAGAAAAAAAAAGGCCATTTTTAAAATTACAATGCTATGAGACAGGAGCAGCAAGTAGACAGTCAGTCAAGCTGCAGACCAGAACCTGTGTTTTGCACAAGTGGAGACAACACCAATAGGTCAGTTCACCCACACCTCTGGTTTCAGAAAAGTGTTTTATCTTCTTTTTACCAAAATATTAAAATTTAGTTAGGGAGGAAACTTGTTCTAGTCCACTAGTGTCTCCCCTTTCCAAAGAAGAGGAGCACCATCACAGATGATTATCAGCACTTCCCCAATGACCAACCACATCCCATTGGGTTCAGTTTTCTGAGACCAAATACCTGGTGTGCTGCAGAACAGCCAGGAGAATCTATCTCAGCTTTATTGTGAAAAAATGGTTATTGAGTTGTGAGACAATTTGTAAGCTAAAGCCAAGCAAGACAGAAATGCAGACAGAAATTAAACTGTTGAGATAGCACCAGACAGTGTCTCGAGAGAGAACACTGACACTAGAAACTATAAAGCCCTAATAAAAAGATGTAGAATCAGAGACAGCAATTCAAAAAGAATGGTCAAGGATCAGCTTGACTGAAGGAACACCAGAGACCAGCCTTTTCCCACCTAAGTGGCAATTAACCCACCGCCCACTACATCTCTGCATCTGCAGTGGAGAACACATTAATGTTCTCCTAGCTGACTACTATATGCATTAGTCAGTAAATTATCACTGTGTCCTCTTAAATTGAATATCTCCTGTTTGAACAGCCTCTCTGCACAGAGTCAGAGATGCCCAAACAGTGACCCACTGCAGGGAGGGTTACAGAGAGTTTCTCAGTCTGCAGAAGCAATTTGCTAGCACATTAAAATGGTAAGCATCACCACCAGACACTTCCATGTGGCTTGCAAAGAAGAACCAGAGAGTGACACTCCTTATTTTGTTCAGGGCTTGACAACACAGAGGCAGGCAACAGGCAGATACAGCTACATGAAGGCAAGTGCGTCGGTTCATTCTACCTTTCTGAACAGCACGCCAACAGCAGTCTAATCTTCCTCTGAATATCCAATATGTATCTGAAAATGTAATCCCAAAAGCACGGTAAAAGGGGCTCAAGAGAGAGAAAAAGACTGTGACAGTGTTGCTGCTGCTACTGCCATTGCTGCTACTTACTCTGACTGGTGATATGAAGAGCAAAAGCACACACGGATGACAGCTACTTTAGAGCCAAGACTGTCAGAGCAGCCCTGTTTTCCACAAAGCAGCAATATGTGCCCCAGAATGAGCATCTGAGAGAGCATTTTCCAAAGCCTCCACTAGCAACTTCTCAGTCCTTAGGTACCTCTTTAGGTCATGACCCACAAATTTAATCTGTATCTAGTAGGATCAGCCTGCCAGCAAATTCAGCAGTACCGATACAACTTTGTCAAGGTGCAGCCTACCTGATCGTCCAGATCCCTTCTCTAGAGCCTACACGTTTTCATCTCCCCTGTGTCACAAGAACGTAAAACTTTTTAAAGAACATAAAGCTTGTGCACCTGTTTAGAGCATCAGAATATGGACAAACTAAGTCAACACACTGGTTTTTGTCTGGGTGTTGAAAGGAAGGATGGAAATAAGGTAATAGGCACGTATTAAGGAAGAGAGTTGATAAAGGGAACCAAAGCAAACACTGTGAGCACATTTAAATTAAAACTCATACTGAAGACCCACGACACTACTGGGACTTTAACACAAGGTGAAAGAGAGTGTGGGTGAAACTGTATTGAAGTTCTGAAGAAAACACAGAACACAGTGTTACCTTTAGATGACTGAAAAAGGAGGAATCAAATAAATTATTTCCTCTTTTTTTTCCCTTCTGTGATGAAAATCTGTACTGAAATTGGAAGTGAATACTCTCTTATCTGGGCAGGCAGAGCAAAGGACCTGTAGTACCCACCCTCAGTTGACTTCATTCTTTTGCACATCACATTCTGCCAATGGGATGCTCACTGGGACTGAGTATTTCAAAGCCATTAGCAAAAACAGAATAAAATGCTGCACTTCTTAAAAATCTGTAAACAATTATTGGATATGAACAAAAATACCCCGTTAATGGGACCTTCACGTACATATCTAGGGACAGAATACAGTACTATACATGCTGAATCCCCAGCAGTGCACAGCATCTCTTGCATCAGAAACCAGAAATGAGTTTCTCTGGGTCTGAAGTGGCAGTTCCTATATGACCACATTTCTCTTTGAAGTTGAAAGAAAAAATATTATAACATTAGAATATATTTATTATTGGATATAAACAAAGTATGTGTGAATTAAAACTAGACTCTTTTTGGATACGATTCACCTCTGTCTCCTCCCCTATACTCTGTTGTTTATTGAGATTTTGCTGGTTCCTCCATATTCAGGGACATCAAGGCCAGGCTGGATGAGGCTTGGAGCAACCTGGTCTAGTGGAAGGTGTCCCTGCCCATGGCAGGGGGGTTGGAACTGGATGATCTTTAAGGTCCCTTCCAACCCAAACCATTCTATGATTCTATGATGATTCTCTCTAACCCTAGACAGATGAGACTCCAGACCCAGTTCACCTGCCCCTCAACTTCAGACCTTAACCATTACCTGTTTTCACTTCAGGTATCTTCTTCCACTCACTTTACCTCTGCTGCTTTATCATTTTTCTTCCCTTTTCAAGACCAAAGCCCAACTTGCCTTGGTCCACTCCTGATGCTTAGCTCTCTTCTAGTTCCAATGTCGTTAAAAGCAAATGGGAGAGATGACCAGGGAGATATGGAAAACCCATCTGATCAGGAGGAGTCAAGGCATGAGAAAGCAAGCAACTGGAACAGACTGAACTGCCTCAAGTCCTTTTAGATGGACAACCAGGAGAGCCCAGAAGTGGACACAGGGGAAAGACATGGAAGCCCAGAGATTACATCAGGTCTATATTGCTGTTTCAGTGTAATGGAAAGATTTCTTCTTGAATTTTTGGTCCTGCTTCCACTTGATAGCATGCCATATACAGTCATTACAAGCTGAGTGGATTTTTATGGCTGTTATTAGAATTGAATTTTACCTTCCTCCAAAAAGATTCCGTTTAATAAATTAGATTTCAAAGGCAAAAATAATCACTCAGTGCCATGTACATTCCCCTATTTTCACTATAAAAGAAATGAAACAAAGTTTTCACCTGATAATCAATATCCATCACATTCTGAACTTCAGCTGCAAGCCAAAGGCTAATAATAACATTTGGATTAGTGACACAGAGCAACGTGTCCCCCCTGAGCCCAAGTATTTGCATGAATCACTAATGCTCTGAATTGCTGATCCAGATCAACAAAGCTTTCAAACGCACCATCTTGTTGATAACCTCTATAAAACACAACCGTAGCTAGAAATGCCGATCCATGCTAATGCACTCACTTCCCAGTACTTCACTGTACAGTCCAATAAAAATATTAATGCACTGGAAGTGCTGATGCAGCCCCATTAGAGCAAGATTTCCTCACCACAGAAGCATCCTGGTTTTCTTCCTTGTGAGCTTTCAGTAAATGTTAGACTGGAGCATCCCAAGGAAGAGAAAATATTAAGCAGTTCTGTCCTCATCAGTCAGACAAGGTGATTCAGAAATGATGATGTGCTCCTTGCCAAAGAGGCAGAGTGAGAGACACAGGAAAACATGCATCCTGACAGATGAAGGGACAGCATATGTTGAACTCACTATGCTCAAGGATAGAAAGAATTTTCTTCTGCTTTAATTTGCTTGCACCTGTCAGGTGGTAGGTCCTACAGGGCTAGAAATAAGCGATTCCTCAGGTGTGTCAGGAAGGAACTTGGAAGATGGTGAACTGGTGTGACACACATCGGCCCACCCATTCCTCTCCTCTGTCACAGAAGTCCCTGTGCTGTTTTTGGCTGGGATAGAGTGAATTTTCTTCATAGCAGCTAGTATGGGCCTATGTTTTGGGTTGGTGCTGAAAACAGTGTTGATAACAGAGATGTTCACATTATTGCTGGGCAGTGCTTACACAGAGGCAAGGCCTTTTCTGCTTCTCACCCCACCCCACCACCAGCGGGTAGGCTGTGCGTACACAAGAAGGTCAGAGGGGACACCGCTGGGACAGCTGACCCCGACTGGCCAAAGGGATATTCCACACCACATGATGTTCTGCTTAGCATTTACCTGGGGGAAGAAGGAGGAAGGGGGGGCCATTAGGAGTTATGGTGCTTGTCTTTCCAAGTTACCGTTAGACGTGACGGAGCCCTGCTGCCCTGAGGATGGCTTAACCCGAGCTTGCCAATGGGAAGCAATGAATTATCGCTTTGTTTTGCTTTGCTTGTGTGCGTGGCTTTTGTTTTTTCTATTAAACCGTCTTCACCTCAACGCACAAGTTTTCTCACTTTTACCCTTTCAATTCTCTCCCCTATTCTGCCACAGGGAGAGTGAGCAAGTGGCTGTGTGGTGCTTGGTTGCTGGCTGGGGTTAAACCATGACAGACGCTTGCACAGAACTGATGCCTTACATTCAGGGAAAGCTCAGAAAAGCAGAGCTGAGAAAAACACGTAGCAGATTAAACACTAAGGCCACCACAGCAGGCACAACTTATGGGCAACCTGTCCATCTGTGAATCCATTCCTGCCTGTGGAACACAATTAAATATGTTCTTACTTGACAGTGCTCCACTGAAACTTCAGAGTAATGCACTTCAAAAGGCATTTATGGAACAAATTGAGTATCTTTATAGCTGCTCATACAAATCCTTTTCTTATGCAGGTTATCACTGAACAGAAGAAGTTGGGGCCAGATCTGTAATTACTATGAACAAGTGTATTTTACTCAGCTGAATTTAACAGAGTCTCTATTGAAACTGATTTTTGTTTCATTGACTGGATAAAGACTGGCAGGATCACACCTACATTGTTATTTCACTTTTTTGATGCATTCCACAAAGTGTTAAAAATACCACTGTATAATCAAAGCTGGGCTGAAGCAAACTGGAATGTCACTCTTCACACTCGAGTAATGATATCACACACAGAGATACGCAGGGTTCTGCTGGAAAGACAGGAATGAAATGGACTCGTCTAGTGCAAGGTGTCCCTGCCCATGGCAGGGGGGTTGGAACTAGATGATCTTTAAGGTCCCTTCCAACCCAAACCGTTCTATGATTCTATGACTGTGCCCCTAGAGAGTATACTCATCATTAAAACTTTTTTCTCCTGAAAGCTCCCACAAGCACAACTCCTCACTTACAGTCCAGTGGTTCCTTTCAAAGGAAAGCCTTAGAGTATTTTATAAGAAAAAGTAGATTTTGTAGCTCACTTGAGAGAATCAGTACTGAGATGATAAAAAACCCCCACAACCCTAAAAATCCTAAGCTAAAAATAAGCATTGTCACTTTGTAAGCTAGAAGGATTTTCAAACTGCAAGTAAATGGTGAAGCTGAAGAATTCAAGCAGAAGAGACACAGAAGAGAATGTCTACAAAAGAAACACAATGCAGAGCTGAAAAAAATGAGTAGAACAAAGGCAGGTAAGGATGATGGAAACATGAAAATTATTTCTGAATATTTATGACTGTCCTTTCTCCAAATTAAGAGGTTCTTTATCCAATAACGTCTGTTGATGTCACTGTGCGTTGCATACTCTGGTCAGGAAGCTACTTTTTAATTCCAGACTGACTGCTTATGCCCTCTGCAAGACCCCTGGACTGCCAGGCAAATAGTAAATGTCTCGGGGAACAGAGAACCGATAAAGGCCAAAATTGTATTTTTCGGTAAAAGGCCAATGTGAAACTTAGCCTTACCTATTTAGAAATGTACACTGTAGCGTAACAACTTTGACTGAACAAAATTTGCTTTATTAAATTACGCCTGCCCTATCAGCGCTGACTTCTGGCAGAGAATGACAGCAGCAGCAAGATCAGAGGAAGTGGTGCTCAAAGGTTGTAAAAGGCCAGCATGTACAGCACAGGGCAGGACTGTTTCTAGCACCGAAGCAGAAAAAAATTAGTATCTCGAAGACTTTAACGTACTAGAAGCATGCCTCTGCCTAAGTTGATCTGGAAAATTCCAGCCTCAGCAGTTCAGATATTTCCCAGACGGAGGTTGGAGAAAAATACAAGGTTTTGCTCATGTTTAAAAACAAAAAGAAAAACAATGTTTTTTTAAAGAAGCTCTAAATTTGCCATGTGAAAGTGCAACTTGGCAAGGAAACAGCTTTCCAAGAATAACATGAGCCGTTAGAAAAACCAGAGCCACGTTCTCCTTAGCAAAGATACTGAAGGCTGCTGCAGCTCACTTTGCTGAAGACCATTCGCCCTGAGTAGGCTGCAGCCAGGGCTGCAGGAGCCAGCCAAGGTTTTCCTGTGCATGCAGATTCCTCGCCCAGCCTCAGCAGCAACACATAAACAGGCGGTTCTTTCTCCCCAGGCTCAGGGCAGGGGGGAGATGTAAAGGTGTAACAATGGCACAAGGCGGCGGTCAGCGTGGAAAGCAGAGAAGCATCCAAGTTTATGATAATGAGAAAAGGAAATAGTTTTACATGCTAAAAACTCCCAAAAACTTTGAACTTCCAAAGCCTAGAACAGAATCTAAAATTCAAATGTTAACGTTTCAGAAACACCTTTCCTGTCAGTAATTGGCTATGTAACACATTTGAAAATGTGTATCTTATTCCCATTGCCATTAAAACCCCCAACCAACTATTATTTCAGTTACTCCATAACAAAACAATAGAAAAGTGATGGGTGAAGAGGAAGCATCTTCCTTACTAATCCATGACAGGATGGCCGTTACTACAGGATATATAAGTATTAAATCTTTACCGTAAGACATTTAACACAGACATGCCAAACAAACGCTACACACGTTACTCCAGTTCTGGTGTTTCCTAATTTTAAAGCACTTGACAGGCTTTTTTAGATTATTTTGGGTTTTCTTGGGGTTTTTTTGATACATAAATACACATGAGATTGTTGGTATTTATGTACAGTTTTATGATGATAATGAAAACATCCTGTTTGCCTTTATTCTGAGACTGGCAATACTCACAAAAAAAATGTGTCATTCTAAGTCAAAGGGCAGGAAATGAACCAATTAAATGATTGAAGCGTAATCCATCAGTCAAACCAAAACTATGGGACCCAGAAGATCTTAGTGATTTACCTTAAGTATTTACAAAATGGGAAAACTGGGTACCTCTGACTTATCCCCAGCTCATCTGCTGGCGTCTGGCACCCAACTCCTCGAGCGTGCCAGCCACATGTACTCAAGCGTTCACAGTTTTTACACCTACAGCTAATGTGAAAAATGCAGGAGCTGAAAGCTTTAAGAGCAAGAGGTGTGAAACAATAACAATGTCACATTCTGAAATCGCTGTTTACGCATTAGATTAAAAAAAAAAATCATATAATCAATTCACTACCTTTTAGAGAGACATGAAGTGCAAGTCCCCTCTAACACGCTTCCAATCTCACAGCAGCTCTTAGCAGTTCTAAGGACTTTTATGGTTCCACACGTGAACGCTTGAAATCCACCGGCGATTCAGCACTTCAACGCAGCTACGCAGACACTGACTGGTATTTTATAATGTAGACATTGCTTATTTTGGAACAGAGAGGCTGGATTAAATGTTGTGTATATCTTACGTGTTCGAAGGGGCATGCTTTAACAAAGATCTTCAAAACAGAGGACGTAATATTCAAAGGAATAGAAATGATTAAGGTGTTTCAGTTACAAACACGTTGTTGGAAATAGCTAGTGTGCTTAAGTTATGCTCTGGTAGTCTCCGCACTGCTGTATAAATACAGCTGACTTACAGCAGTTCATTTACTATGGAAAGGCACCTGCAGCTTGGTGGTGGCCAAAATGGCCAAGTTTCAGAGAAGAAACGTTACTTGCTGTTAATAGACAGGTGAGATTTCGCTGGTTTTTGGTGTCCCATGATGAACAATGTTAACCAGGACAAATTTGGAAACTGAATCAATGGTGGTTTGATCGAGAGCGCTTCAGATCACACTTGGAACCACAGAGACACCTGAGCCCCAGGGAGGGAGTCAGCAAAGCAGCGTGTCTGCTGCCAGTCCAGTGAGGTTGACCATGTATGGACAAAATCCACCTTTCCTGTAAACAGCTCTCTACCCTGGAATGTGGGGATTTGTAAGCATGGAAAAGCCTTGTGACTCTTTCACCTCTCTTACATAGAGGACAGACAGACAACAGTCCTTTGCCATAAACAGCTGCCATCAGAAAGGACAAGGGTCTTCACTGTATCATCAAGGAGACCCTAACTGCTGCCCTGCACACACAGCCACTTCAGTAAAAGCAAAGCTGTATTCCAGCAGCCAAATCAGACTGCACTCTGGTCAGGTTGATGTTATGATAGCAAACTTGTTCAGACAAGAAGGATCCTTGAAATTACTAATGAGGGAACCTAGAGCTGTAAGGCAAGTCTAGACGAAACTCACTGGCCCTCTCCTCTTCCCTCCATCCCTTCAAGCAACAGATTTATTAAAGCACGGCCCAGCAGTCTAGGTCAATTACTGGGAAGAGACCAGGGCACAATATATCAATTGAATGACTTTCTACCTCATTAAAGGTGAAAATAAAAGGGATTTGAGCAACAGCAGCCTCTTGTGTGCTTGCTGATGGGATTTGAGATTTGCTATTGATTTTCCAAGTGGAGCCACTTAGTTCTCCTTACTTTACTGAAAGGACATTTTGTCATTAAAATGAATGACACAAAAAATCCACCTCTACCAACCTCAACCATAGCTGGAGTTTCGGGGAATCCATAGCTACCCGGTATTAAAATTCCTCCCTTATTGACTACTACTTTTACAGGGCTTTCCTTAACAATTTTGCTTTTACTGATATGGAAAAATTAGGCAGAGCACAAGGCCCATGTGACTTCCAAGCTGGAAGATACTCTAGCACTTCAAAGCCAACTAAAACAATTCAAATAAAGTTCAAATCGCTTTAAATAAAGTGCTCACACAGGTGTTCTAGTACCTTAATTCCTGACCATCCCCAATTAAGTACGGGATAATGAGTATGAAATATAACCCCATTAAATTAATTACTTAAGAGCCTGTATGCTGAAATAAGCAAATACGCAGGGGGAAACATGCATGTTAGAAACAATCCGAGGTAGCCCTAAAGCAGATACAGTCAGAATTTGAGGAGGAAAAAGCAGAAAGATGCAGAAACCCTTCTTTCCCTGGCCAGAAGCACTGGGCTTTACAGATGTTCCTCTTAGACACAGAACTGCTCTAAGAAGTTCCCTCTGTAAGACACAGAGAGCATTTTTGTCTTCAGAATCTCTTTCCACAAAGTCAAGTTGATTTCTTTCAGAGCAGCCTCTTTCAATTCAGGACCTGCATGCTCCTTAACTGAGGACAACAGCAGAAGTACAGGCATGACACCATCAGTCCTGTACTGTGTATCGGCCCACCAGCCAGAGCACTGGTGTGAACTGGTCGAAACTGCTCATCGGGAGTGCTTGAAAACCTCTACGGAGCAAAACTTCAATTTGCTGCAACATCCTGGGGTATTTTTCATTTATATTTATTTTTAGTTTCCTGTTAATTAATTTAAAATAATACTGTTGCTCTGTTTCTATTCGATTAATTAGAGTATGAAGTTTCTGGCACAAAACAGCATGCTCAAACACGAGCTTAGTAACAGATAAAATAGCACTCTTTCAGCCACCACTTTGCTGCAGGCCTAATTAATGAAGACAAATCCAAAGAACATCTAAACTTTAGTTTTTAAATGGCTAAGACAATTATGATCTTAAAAGAAAACATAATATGAAAGGCAACCACTGAGCAGAAATATGCTCGGCTCAACGGGACCCGTCAGCTATCTTGGGCAGGACAGGAAGCTTCCTTGGAGCCCTTGGCACTCAGGAACACCGCGCACATTTTTCTGGCTTGGCTTCCTTTGCACTACAGAGCTAACTGTAAAAAGAGGTCAACCGATTTTTGTGGTATTTCAAATTCAGAGCAAAAGCCAGTTCATATCGTTAATCAAGAAAATTGCTAATGCCTCATTCTGCAAAGTAAATCGCTTAAGTTATATCTCTTTTTCTGTAGGTTAAGGACACAGAAGACAAATGGGGTTTCAGCATTAAAAAAGTGAAAAAATGTATTTTTCATCATTCATGTGTGGCACTAGAGGATGGGTTTGATGCCTGGTTGCTTTTTAAAAGGTCATGCATAGAAGGGCATGCACCTAATTTGCTACCCTATAAACTATCCTAATTCTGAAGTTCAGTTTACAGCAAATGTAGCTCACAGAGTGCACAATTATCTGAATCCCTAGGAATAAAATCACCAACCAAAATCCGTGAAGCGACATCATTTGTTGAAACACCCCCCAAAGCACAGTGTAGAAGACTTGGCAAAACGCCTTTGCATTCAGCTGAGATTTCCAAAGTGGATGAAGGGTACTAAGTGTCCAAATGTCACTGACGTTCTGCAGGAGCTGCACACTTCATCCTCGTGACATTAGTCGACAGGCTGGATTAAAACAACTGCATGGGAGAAAGCCACTGGTTTTTACATGCAACATAGCTACAATACTAAGGTAACTGAAGGGTGGAAATTTTATCACTTACCCTTACACTAAACCACGTTTCTTGATGATGGAC
>NW_010248108.1:35625-58410 GCF_000690775.1 Eurypyga helias | reverse complement strand
GATTTACCCTTTCCCAGACATAAAACACAGCAAACAACAGCAAATTCAAACCTCTAAATATATTTTAATTTACCATTCTCAATTGGTTGCTGGATGCTTCTTGCCTTGAGTGACTCAGAGTACCAACGGAAGCCAGTCAGTCTTACACCACTTTAAACAGCATTAACACACTCTCAGGTGCAATTTGGAACCACAGAACCCCTTCAACCTTCCCCCAGTACTAAAGCCAGAGGATACCTCTACATAGCAACTTACTCAAGACTTAACACAGACCCAACACTTTGTATACAGGGAATGCTACTTCTTCACCTGCAGCTGGAAAGGTAAAATGTAAATCTGCTTTCTAAAACAGTTCAACAAAATGGGTAACAACCCGGTTTGCATCTGAATAGCTAAAGAGATTTGAAGAGTTTACTGCACTTCCAAATGAAGAGAAGCTGGAGCAAGAAAGATGTCCTTTCCCCGCATGGCAGTCTTCAGTAAAGAAGTGAGATTCTCTCACAATCGTGAGAGCAACTCTCCCTCTCACCAGAGGCTGGGTCTCCAGCAGACTTTCTTGCCCCTGGGAGTAGTGGAATAGGGCACTTTCTCCAAAAGAGCCAAGATATCTGCAGAATTACCCAAGAGCAGGTGCTGAGCAGTATCTATCACCACCCTGAACACCAGTGAAGTCAACAGGCTAACGTTACAAGTAAAAGTCTACCCATCATTTTCCTGCCTAATTCAATCTTTGTCAGTCTCCCTGCTTCCTTCTCTCTATTCCTTTCCTCATCTGCTGCCTCCCCTCTCATATGTAAACTATTAAAATAACATGGCATAGGCTCCATGACCATTCCCAACTCTTCGCTTTCAAGCCTGTCCCACCTCTGGACCATCTGTACTTTCTGTCTCAGCAGAACACCAACTCTACCGACAGCATCGGGCACAAGAGGATGAAGCAACCAATGGGAATTTTGGTTGCTATCAAACACTTGTAAAGTGATGGAAAGACAAAACATAAATATATGATTATTATTGCTCCTGACGGGTCTTAACAGAAGGAAGCATACCCTAAGTACAAAGCAACTTCACAGGACAAGGTATGAAATGAGTCTTAAAACTCAGTTTGCAAGCCTCTCTGGGTAGAAACACACACTCACTTTACAAGCCCATGTCTGCCTAGGACTTGTAGCCTGATGTGACACTATCTGCAGATCTCCAGCCACTAACACCATAAAAATAAGTAATTACGGTAATAATACAGAGGGTTTGGGAACAGCAGGGAGGGAATAAGCTGGTCTGCATGTGCAGGAAGAACGCTAGAAAGTTCCGCGGCAAAGACTCGGCCACCTGCTGACTGCCTAACAGAGAAACCTCTGAAGAGGCAAACACGGTCAGTGAGCCAGTAAGTGCAAGTTCAGTTAGAGGGAAGTTTTCCTGCCTTCTACAGACCTGTAAATATTGCTTTCATTACTATCCTAACCACTACCTACACAGACAGGCAGGAATCCTTTAATTCACAAACATTTGCAAGAGACAGTGCATAAAATCTAATAGGAACAGATGTTCAGACCTCGAAATACCCTGAGCAGTTCCTCTTCACGACAGCAGCGATAGGCACCTCCAGCTACCAGCTTCCCTATGACAAAGGACATCAGTCCCCACGACTGTCAGAGACAAATCAAATCCAAGATTAGAGTGGATCTGCTTAGCTCCTGTGCATGCACAGCGGCCCGGCTCGGTGCGCATCTCAGGCTGCATAAGCAGGAGAAAACCATCAGCAATAAGAGAAAGGGAAGGACCGAACAAAGGAGACAAACTGAGAAGAGGAGAGAGGGAGGGATGAATACCACATTCACTGGGTTTAACTGAGTGAATGCTGCCCTTGGCTGGCTTACAGGGGCACCCGCACCTGAGCCTTGCTTCCCTCCTCACCAGGCAGCGCTTCAAGGTGTCCAGAAATGTGTCAGGTACCAGAGATGAGATGGATTTTATGGAGCTTTGAACGGAGGTTGAGAGGAAATGAGGTGCTAATGCTGATCATAACACAAGCGGCTGGAGCCAGCCATAATGGGGCAGTGGGAGCGTGTCTGAAGTGAAAATGAAGGTGTTAAAGGACGTAGCACACTACATCAATGTCAGAGACTGCCTGGTGCCTCTGAGCACCTCAGAAATGGAAGCGTGGCACGATTGCTCACGCAGGGCTTTCTGTGGCTACGGCAGCTATCTGCACCCCCTCAAAACTCATAAAGCAAAAGCCTTCATATTAATGAGAGCATTGTGTGGCAAGGTTATGGGAAGTAGAGTCAGGAGACAGTTACGGCATCCTCTGACTTGCCAACTTTGTTTCCCAGTTTCACTTAATATATTCCAACTGGAGGGAACAAAGCTAATGAAAAGCCTAGGAGCTGTGGGTAACAGCATTTCCCAAGCCCCAGATGACAGCTCCCTTCAGCCGTACAGAACCAAGATGTATGCTCTCCTCCCTCCCTCCACTTGTTTTTAAGTGCCCCATCACCCGTATTATACACAGGTCCACAGCCACTCCCCTTTGGAGAAGGGGGCAAGGAGAGATTAAAGAAGCACAGTAGTACTCTTCAAGGAAATGAAATGGCTGTTTTATAAAAGCTTGCACAGTGATTATTCTTCCCTGGGTAACTTTATTTTATTAGACTAGTCCATCATTTTTATTATGCTGAACTGATTAAGGGGGCGAAACCTTACTTCTGTCCTGCCTGCCAGGCAATAGAGAACCTGAGTGACAGAGCTGCACCAGCTGGAGTCCCTCTGTACTTTTGAAGGACGTTGAACAGTACCTTCTAAGAGCTGTGCTTCTGAGGGAACACAAGATCTCTGAATCGATGGAGTTTTGCTTCGCCCTCTCCAGCAAGTGCGTAGGACTCCTTTACTGCCGGGAGCCCAGTCTATCCGTACTCAGATGCTGCAGTATACTTAGGTGGCACCCATAACTATTTTTAAGGGTCTATGTGCTGTATCAAAATGAGACTATTATGCCTCAATACCAGGTTTTTTGTAGCTGGTGGGATTGAGTAGATAAACACAGAGGGTTAATACTTTACGCCGAGGAGTACATTTTCTCAAGCATGGCATACCCCATTACCCAACACTGTCATAAGGGACAGTGGTTCTTAGGCACACGTTTGCTTGCAGAGTCCACATGCTATTTTTTTACTCAGCTACTTACCAGGACACCTAACCATGGGACTAGACACTAAATAGAAAGCATACAACCCAATCAAATGGAAATGCTAAGTACAGATGAAGCATTATTCCTCACTAGGACTAAGAGGCTTTAAGTTGCAGTGAGGTAACTAGCACCCTAGTACCCTACAGATGAGTTTCTAACAGCCCTTTCTCAGAACACACAGCATAGGAACTGGCACATCCAAAGCCCTTGAGATTTGGAAGAGAAATCCACTTCGGCAACACGAGCAGGAGCTGTGGCCACCCAGCCCTTGGCTAGAAGGGCTGCAGAGGCACTCCCAGCAGCGGGGGTGTTGGCTTTCTCTGATGAGTGGCTTTGAGCAACCTGGTCTAGTGCAAGGTGTCCCTGCCCATGGCAGGGGGGTTGGAACTAGATGATCTTTAAGGTCCCTTCCAACCCAAACCATTATACGATTCTATGATTCTATGAGTGTGCTCCCGGAAAGCCTGCCAGATGCAGTTGGGGATGTACCTGGACTATAAACGTTGTGTATAAGTGTAAGCTATGAAGTATAAAATACTTCATGCAGTATAAAATATTGCTTTCATCTCTGTATTTCCAACATACGTTTCATCGTTACACCAACATTTTCTTCCCTTCATGAACTGCCCTTAGTTTAATAAACCAAGCCTCAAAAATGTGTCAAGGCAGATACACCACCTTACTGATTAATGGCACTTGGGTGACTGGTGGCACGTAGAATCTTAATGAAGTCTGGAAAATATTTATTTTGCTAATTCTAAGGCAAAGAATGAGTAAAACGTGTCCTTTTTTTCAGGCCTAGGCATTTCCATGCATTAAGATGACTTGAATACAATTGTCAGGCCCAGCCTTTGTAGCCACTGAGAGTTACACTTGCTTATTGTGCCTGAGTAAATCTGACACAAGAGCAGTGTCATAAGGTTTATGCATGCTTGGGTGGTACGATCTGCATTTCTGTATTTTGAAATATTTACAATATCAATAAAGCTAAAGGGCAGTGAATTAAAAATCAATACAAAGGCAGACTTCTTAAGGCAACAGAGAGGGAGTTCATGGAATACATAATTGCTAGAATTCATTAAAGACAGGTGCAGGTAATGAATTTTAAGAAGGAGCCAGTGTTATCATTATGCAACCTCACATAAAATGGGTGGTAAGAAAATCACACTTTGGAGTATGAACTGACAGATTCAAAGGTCATGAAGTAACTCTGCTGCCTTTTCAACCTTAAGTAAATTACTGCACAGTTGATTAGATAAATTACTGGAAGGAGCTGCGGGTCACCTTGCTACGGCTCCGTCGCTGTTAGGGGCGGTGTGCTGCTACGCCACAGGAGGTAATGAGCTCCTTCCATACGGCAGCATTAACCGACTGTTGTTTCCTGCTGGGTTCCTAACACAAGGAAGCTTGCAAAGCATGCCTCATCCTTCCCAAAACACAGAGAGGGAAACAGGAAGTCTTTGTTTGCCTTGGGAGAGCAGTGACCTTGGACAACCTTCAGAAAAAGTAAATACATTCAGGTACGAGCATACCTGTCACATAATGGTGATGGGAAGAAATTCCTCAGACTGAGCTTTCAGGAGACAGAAAAACACTGAACAAAGAAATCCTCTGCCAACACAGGCAGTGACAACCACAGTTCATTTCAAATTAAAGCCCTCCTTTAATCTCATCTGAAAACCCGTGTCAGCAAAGCACGCACAGACAACTTTAAACAGAAAATACTGGACTGCAGCTAGTTAAGGGAACTCTCATCGCAATTACTTATGGCACTCCGAAAAGCTGTTAGGAATTTTTTTATCCACTATCCCCTGCGTGTGTGTCGGCCAGTGCTTTGTTTAGAGAGAGAACACAAAATCAGCATCGACAAAAGAAGTACCAAAATTTTTAAGACATCCCCACATACTTCCCATGACACACTCACAGGATTGACTATACTGAGACCGTAAGCTGCTTAACAAGGCTAACATGAGCTGGGTAACACCAGACACCGCATCGGGTGGCAGCTATTTTCACCAGCCTTTACCCTCACCAATCTGCCTCTGTTACTTTAAAACCCTGTCCGGTGCAGGGATGGAGGGTTAGGACCACCCGCACTATCCCAGCACCCTTTTCAGCAGGTTTTTTGGATTTCTTCTTTCTTGAGTTGACAATTGTTAACCAAACCATTCTTGAACAGTAGTGACCTGTACATCTCGGAAGGCAATGGGAAACTGGAGAGCACTTACAGAAGCTCTATAGCAAAATGCGGTCTGGCTAGTATATTGTACAGCCAGCACAGAGGGAAGATCTCAGGTCACTGCATAAAGCCTGTAGAAATATGAATTGTAGGAAGACTAGAGCTTGCTAACCAAATATACAACTTCAAAAACCCCAGTATTTTCCACTGGAAAAATAATTTGCTGAAAAATACTAAATACTATTACTATCACCATCTCAGAAAAATTCAGCTGAAATTACAGAGCTCCTTGCCCCAAAGGTGTCTGTAGGCATTTTTATAGTGTGAACTAAGCCAAAATGTTTCCTTGAACTTGGATTAAGAAATTACTAAACTGCATCTCCCCAAAAGCGTGTTGATTTATGTAAATGGAAGGATGGGCCCACGTTTTCTAACATAAACTGAAGGGCCCAGAAGATTACATTTCCTATAATGCAATGCAGATCTTCCTCTGCAGGATCTGTATGATACATTATAGAAACTGCATAATTCTGAATTATCCCAGGAGACGTAGTCCAGAAAAGCAGGCTAACCCAAGAGAGAAAACGGAAAACACATCATGTGCCTGAACCGCAATCCCCGTCTTGCATGTAGCTCAAATAGTAAACAGGCTCAAAATGACATACTGCAGAGCCAATCAATAATAGAAATCAAGCATTTTCAACCTGAAAAGTGTTAAAATATTTCATTTTGATTACAGAAAAGTCAAATGGAGTGTTTTGGAATTCCCACTATTTTGAAACATCCTATTTCACATTTCAGTACCAACCTGGAACAAACCCAGATATTCAAATGCAGGCATTCCCACTGTGATGGAAACGTCAAATTTTGCCCAGCACTAATCACATTTAATTCCCTTCTTTAATTTCAAAGGCAACCCTGAAGTCATGTGTAAGGAGAGCAATTTGCCCTTTTCCTTTGTATTTTTTTCCCCTCTAAAAAAAGTCTCAACTTTCTGAAATGTGAATGCCTCCAGCGAAGTTTGGAGAGCCGCTACTTGGACGATAATCAAATGTACAAGGACACATCCAGGAGCCAAGCTCAGCCAGAGGTCAGCAGGTCATGTACTGAAGATCAAGCCACATTAATGAGTCATATCCACATCGACCCATGTAGAAGGATATGAAAAGGATGAAAGATAACTGTTGGCATCATAGCCCATTCCACAAATACCACCACAGAGCCACTCTAGGCCATTCACTTCTTCATGGTTATGCTACCTATATAACATACAGGTAAATTTGGATAGTTATACAGGATTTCCATTGTTTTGTGTATTGGTGGAACACAAGGCAAGATCACACTAACAAATCAGGCCGTGCGTCCGCTACCCATCCTCTTTTTCCAGAAATTCCCTTGCTAAACATCTATAATAACTCCCAGGGCAAAAAGCCAACAAGATCACCCCATCATCATCACCACAACCCACCAGCCCAGCCTTCTTCCTCCATCTATTAGGTGTACGAGCTCCAGTCATCCTTCTTCTCGCATCCTTATCCCTGCCCACAGCAGAATCAGCGTGCTGAGTCAGCCACTCCGGCACTGCCTTGTGTCAGAGTCCTGTGTAATACTGACCTGTGTGGGAAAGCTCAGCTTGATCCTGGCTGTTAATCAGATTATGGCTCGAAGAATTTATTGTGCTAAGGTCTGCACTTTTAAAAGATGTTTGCACCATTGGGGGACAGTGCCATTAATAGCCTGTCACACAGCAGCTTAGGAAAAATTTTTCTTCTGGCTGAAGGAAGTTTCACTTTTGGGATTTTAATGGCTACGTGGCAGGTTCCTAGTTGCACATTTCTGCTGACAGGATGTGCTCAGAAAGCACCACAAGAGAGAGTACTGCTCCCCCATCTCCATTTACTCGTATATTAATCATGACCTAGCTGTGCTGCACCGACCACGTTCACCTTTTGCGAAAAGCCATCCAACACAAAACGGTATCGCGTGAGCCATGAGAGGACTAGAGAAGCAACGAACTGAAACTGGAGGCAGTCAATTAGTAAGAGCCAACAGTGGCTCATACTCTTCCCACAACTTTTTGAAAAGCCAGAGGGAAAGGCTGAGAAAAACAGGAGCCACCCACCTTAGGGTTACCGGTTCAAACTCAATCCCGAGTCTAAGGCAGCAGAAAGTCTCTGTTACCCCCTGAAGGTTATCTGGTAGTTGGTAAGAAACTTGCTAGAAATAAGTCATACTGTATGGAGCATTTATTTACTGCCAACGAGAGGCACATCCAAAAGCTGCATTAGTGCAAGGATGAAGCACGCGGGACCATCACACGATCATGGTCCAAAGCTGTCTCAGCAGCAGAACAAGGAAAAAACCAACCTCGGGTCGGTCTGACTTACAGCAGCTCCTGTTTGCTGCTTTCTCACAGAAATACTTCTATTTTACAACATCCTTTCTCCTGAATAGCTTTTCTCTGCTGCATTTGTAGCCTCCACTCCCACCCAATACATGGTCACCAGACTTTTCTGGCAAATGGGTGGAAAAACGCATCTCCTGAAAACACCCACGCCTTTATCGCGTAGCGGGCAGCACAGGAAAACAAGGCGACAACCGCAAAGGGAGGCGTTCAGCAATAAGCCCTTCCCATGCTGTAACAGAGACGTGAACGACTGACAGGCGCCTGAGGCAACACCTGAACACAACAGCTCTCTCCATATTTTACAACCACTGAAAGGCCGGCGCACTGGGGGTACAAACGGAGGTACGCACCCATGGGCAGGAACCCCTGCCATACTCTGTTCTCACCTGTTTCTCCGGTATGACCCTTAATGAGCACAGCGAAGGCGGTTTGCGGGGTGCCCACTGCAGCACGGTGCTGGCACCGGCCAGCAGGCCCAGGCAACCACACTGGAACCAGACACTGCCCTCTGTGCCATCCCAGTGGGGTGGGGACACCGGTGGGTGCCAGCGGCCATCCCCAATGACTTGAGGTGATGAGAGCAACTTGGGGTCAGCTCAGGGACTCCAGGCAGGACCTGCTGGAGATGAGATGGAGACAGGACACCCTTTCGGGACATGCTGAAGCCAGAAACTGCTACCAACAGTGCTCAATGAGGAAAAACACCTTCCAGATATGAAAACCAATCTGTCAGCTGGCTCCTGGCTGGACATCAGCCTCCTTGTGTGGCAGCCCCAACCAAAATGGGGCCAGGTGACTCTGGCAGGGCCAGCAGAGCCTCCTGGCGCTCTCTGCACCCACCCAAATGCCTTATGCACGGGTATAGCAGAGCACTAGAGCAGCTTTGGTCCAAAATGTGTATATAGCATATGACAGGGAGGTATTTTAAAGCTTCCTTCCCTTTGGACACACAGTGTTGTTGTTATGATTAGGAGCTTTCTGTTTGGAGCGGACACCAAGCACAGCAGTGGGACCAGAACTGAAGTTATTGGATTAGCGGCTCAGTAATTCGCCTCATTGCCTTCAGCCATGTCAGAACAAACATGTCTGCTTTCCTCAAAATTGCATAAATATGCAGGGCACCAGGCCTTGGCCACTGCTTGCCGTGCCACCCTGCAAGGAATCCACACTGCACCTCAGGCTCCAGTCGGACAACCCGCGGGAGGGGCTCTCCAAACCTCCCCTGGGCATCAGGCCTGCCGAGGGTACTTGTGAAGAAGATGCTTTCATTTGAAGCAGACCCATTTCAAACATCTTTTTCTCCCCACAACACTTAGTAAGATGAAATCTGTAATAATCAATTGCCGTCGATGCAGATATTTTTGCATTCATACCTCTAATCAGGTTTCCAGCCAGAATGCAAACCCCTGCTGCCAACGGCACACACTCCCAAAATCCGTTCACAGCCCCTCTTCCAACCTTTCCTCCCCTCCTTCTACCCATCAGGATTACACACAATATTTATGGCCATAATTACGCTGTCTCTTAAGAGAGTAGCCGTCTGTGAAAACCACATAACACCGATTCTATATTTCACATTAATAAGTCTCATAAATAAACCTGACTTAATTTTAAATAACCTCTTTCTCAGAAATACAAAACTTACAGTCCAGTTCATGATTCCTTGCTGGCTGTTTAAAACACTGGGGTGTTTCTTCATGCTAGTGCACATATTTTACAGCTACCGGTGGATTGTAAAAAGGAAAAAAGTAGAGAAAAGGTTTGATTTCTGCCCACTAATTCAGTGGTAATAAGAGTTGAAAGAAACGTAAAGTAACAGCAGTGACTTTACACTTGGTTGGAAGATTATTCTTGCTCTCATTATGCTTTGAAAGGCATGTTAGAAAAGGTCTTAGAGGCTTCACCCTTACTCATGCTATAATGTGCTACACAAGAATAATTTCTAACATTGTCTGTCTAGTATAAAACTAGCTGTGGTGACATTAACAATATTTTGTGGTTAGAGAACTGGCCTGGGGACTCAGAAAGTTAGAACTAGGGCTCAGTATTTGACTGTTATGGATTTCCTGTGCTTTGCTGGATATAGAATTTCATCCATCTCTCTAATTAGTTATCTTCTACATAATTCCTCCTTCATCCTTACTGAGCAGCCATATAGCTTATATATATATGAATGCTAACCAACTATCTCTTGGATTACACTCTCCCTCCACCTCCATGAAAGACCTCACCCACAAAATCAAAATGCAGGGAAACGTGTTCGCCTTTCCCCGCGTTTCTGCCAACCGCACGTTCTTGGCACGGGCTCACTTGGGCACGGCCTCTTGGCCTCCCTGACAACCCACCCAGAGCACGGCCGCTGTCTGGCAACCCACTTGGCACAAGAGCGCTCCTACAGCAGTTCACAGCTCTTAACCCCGCTGAAAGCACATCTTCAGCGCTGCTTTGGGTTAAATGTTAAGTAACTACAATCACTTAAGAAAGCAAGGCTTTTCCAACATCAGCTACGGTTGAGGAGACGCCGATATGATACGTCATTTACCACATGCCTGCACGTCGCTGCACGCGGGGCACGACTGCAACGCGCGCTGGTACGCAGGCCTCTCGTGGTTTCCCACTGAGGCAGGCCCAGGCAGAAGGTTTTCTAAAGAGCAATGGGGACATCCTGCAGAATCACCACCTGCGAGCCAAACAGTGTATTTTTTCTCCACCCAACTCAACGATCTATTGAAGACTATTTAAACCAGGTTTATCTGCACTGCATCCAGTGCATTACCTGCCAAGAATCTCCAAGAGAGAACATTCTGGTGATGTATTATTACGGTGCAGTCTTAAATATTTCTTCCTATTTGAAATAACTGCAGTGCAGCATTTTATCTCATTTCCGTTAGTTTGCTTATGTCTCTGAGTTTTTTGTTGGTTGTTGTGTTTTTTCCTTTTGAAGAGGACAGTTACATAGCCATCTCTGCTGTTCAGTCACAGCTCTGCAGCACCCCAATTCTTATTCTAACAGCCCCTGAACATGGAAAGGCAGGGGTCTGAAGGTATGTCTTATTCACATTCCTCACTCTGTTACTGGAATTAATGTTTGGATGCAATTAAGTCTGGAAATACAGATTCTCTCTTAGGTACAGATGACAATTCTAGCAGAAAATGCTGTAACAGCACCACAGTTATAAGAAAGTCGTTCCAATGCGAAGGGATCCACAGGCAACACAGGGCTGGCATGGCACTAGCTGTATAAAAATACAAATTCCCCCTGTTTCTAACAACTTGTAGAACAAGTACTTGCACCTTATCAGCATTACTAGCATCTGTGGACTGTTTAGTGTTTTCCTTACAGCTCTATCTCATGGAACCCTGGATAACAGCAGTCTCTGCTAACAACAAATATCACTCGTGGGCACCGTTTCACAGAACAGCTAGAATAGCTAAACTCAACAAAGTAATATGGGAACAAAAGCATTCAGGTCTCTGTTGAAAGTCTCATAATTTTCTAGGTAGAAACTAGAATGTTTGACTCCCCAGACAAGCTGAGCTTCTGCTCATCACCATAAGGTAAAGAAACCACAAAGTAAGCTGGTGACCAGCTGTGTTGAAATGTAAATCCCATGACGCAGAGAAGTAAAGACTTAAAGTTCCACTTGCTCCATCTTTGGGTCTCAACACTGACTGTAAGTTTTAAGCTGCAGATTGGAACTTAAGAGAAATGTTATTGAAGTTCATGTGACTAGAAATATTAACATTTTTTCCTCCAGATGAGACTATAGATTTTTTTTTCAAAATACATAGTTTTTCTATTTCTAGAACTCTGAATAAATTGCACTGTGCTGATCCAGTGAGACACAAGAATCACACCTGACCTACCAGCTTTTATTACCTTCGACTAAGAAAAGTGCAGAAAGCGAAGCAGCAGAGCAATTTATTTTTTTAATTATTTTTTTCCCAACAGTATCTTAAAGACTGCTAGTAATTCAGAGTCATTCTAAAACCTAAATAAATCTTAATGTAATAACGATAATAAATAGGTTTTAATATAAGAACTTAAATTTAAAGCATAGAAGTTCCACTGAAAATTTAAAGAAACCAAGAGTGTCGTGATGTACAACTGTTTGTTTTCTCACTTGCTTCCTTCCCCGGGACCATCTGTACTTCCCACCGAGATGGAAGCAAACAGTTAGGTACGCAATCACACGCCTTACCAGAGGCAATAAACTCTGGAATATCCTGAGAAGACAAGAAATTACCTGGGAGAAGCAAAAATCAGGCATGAATATAGTGCTGTTCTGGAAAGACAGTATCATCCTCAAAAACATTTTTGCATGTTCAGTTTAATGGAGGTCAGCAGTCTCCCATGACCTCCCCGGTGCTTCTTGAAAGTACACGCCACTGCCAGGGCTTTGCTGAACGCAGACCGCGTGCTCAAACGGAGACACAGTGCCCCAAAGACCTGGTCCTGTTCTCACAGCAAACTGTGTAACGCAAGCCATCTCCCTGAAGTTCGTGGGTACAAATCTCACCCCTTGTGAACTGAGTAGTAATACTCCCGTTCAGTTTAGATAGATCAAATGCCACTCAACCAAACTAAAAAGGGAGATCAGAAGCAGTCGTGAGGAATACAAGCTGTTGGTGAATGAGGCAGCAGACAACCTGGAAATGAGCTTTTGAGGTTTCTCCCCAACTACCCAAAGCAAAAAAGGGAAAGATAAATCAGTCATGACCATAAGGTCAAAATCAAAAGAGAAAGGTGAATACTAGAAGGTTAGATCTCCCTTAAAATGATGTAGTATTTTCCTCTGGTGAGTTGGAAAGCAAGCATTCCTGAATAAATTGCCTTTTTTAAGTCTCAATTCATGCTTCAGTACTTTTTTTGAACATGTGCTTAAGTTCTGTTGATAGGGAAACTTATTTAATCACCTGCTAAAGTACTTTTCTAAATTGAGACCTAAATCAGCATCTATAAAAGCTTCATTCAAATCAATGGGAATCTTTTTATAGACCTTGCTAAGAGCTCTATCAGTCACTAAGTCAAAGGAGACTGAACCAAGAAGTGGAAAAATCCAAGCTGCTTCTCCTAGAAGAATAAGCTCCAAAAACTCTGTACTTAGTAATTCCTTTCTTTCATCCTCTAATATTAAATGACAGCACTAATAATATGCAATATCAAGTTATTAAGCATCTAGTCCCGAGCCATCCAATTAGTCTGCTGCACTGTAATTAAAACAAAAACAACATTAACTCAAAAGTGAAATTCACTGCAGTTGAGATGAGCAAAGCCAAAGAATAAAAGTTCATTAGAACTAGATGAAATTCATATCCAGATTGGTCTAAACTCTGGGTAATTAGCTTGAAACAGCTTGGCATTATCCAAGGAGGATACGGATAATTGGGTTCAACATCCCTGAAGATCTGCTATGTTTCTTATGACAATAAACCATTTGTGCTTTGAAGCTGCTTCCCGTTTCCACCACCAGCCTCATCTTACAAGGGCTATTGACCTGATAATTTACTTGTCAAAACTTGTTAGTCAAGGCAGGACAAAAGCAACAAGGCATGTGGGTAATCCAAGAGATTCATTTGTCGTAATGACTTTCAAGGATCCTAACCACTGCAGTGGAGATCAAACACAGCCCTGAAACAGCTTAGACTAAGCTAGGGATCAAATGTTGGAAGAAGGCAGCCAAGAATTATTATTTTATCCAAGGTGGCTAGAGAAAGATAAAACCAGGCGTAAAGTACACACTCAGCAAACCCCCTGATCACTCAGCTTCAGACCAAGGTGCAACGCAGTCCTCTACTTATTCCAGAAGACAGGACCTTTTCTCCTCAAAGGTTTGAGAAGGAATAGCACCTTCCAACCACCCTTCACGTTATCCATCATGCAACTGATCCATAGGAATAACAACAGAGCCCTGAGAACTTTCCATTACACCCAAAATGATCTCTGGACAATCCTACTACTGCCAATGGTTTCTGCTGATTTATAGTTGACTGAGGTTGAGTCAGTTCACCGTATTTTTTAACACAGCGTGTTGTCAATACAAAAGGAATAAACTCCAGCTCAGTTTAATACTGCTGATCTTATGCATACAGATATCAGGAATCAAGCTCCTAAAACTGTGAAGCTGGATCAAAATGCAGGATGCATTACTTCTATTAAATGTCAGGAGACTGAATCTTCCAGAACATTTGAGTGACTCTGGGAAGTGTGACATTTGAGTGGCACCTTTTCCTCTGGAAAAATGAAGATACAAATGTGCTCTCAGAAAAAATTAAAAGTAATATTCTGAAGCACTGAACATAGAAGTACTGAAAATAAACACAGAAGTTGGGATTTTAGAAAAAAAAGCAAATATTGTAATTACCAGAAGAAAATCCTGTAATTTTGCTACACTGGTCTTGTGAGAATAACACGGGTAAAAAGAAAAGGCTGTCTCTGTATTCAGCACCTCAAATTCTGATGCCATGAGCAATACAGTCCAAAAAGCAGAGCAATGCACCTTTTACACAGCTATTTTCCAGAACAGAAATACAATTTCAAGCCCCTGTGTGATTTGGAGAAGACATTTGGTTTTATGAGCTAGGCCATCTCCTCCAGCGCTACCCTTGGCAGTAGAGAAGGGACTCCAGAAATGGAAATCACCAGGGGTTTCAGTTCACGGGGTTGCAGGATAGTTTTTAGCATGCAGAACTCAATCCTACTCCACGTCACAACTCCCTCAAGCAGCCTCTCTTCCACCAGCCCGCTCAGCATCTGAAAGTCTGACATTCACGGAGAAAAGGCACCAGGGGAAACAAAAATAGCAAACCAAATATGCAAGGCCTTTCACATTCTACTGATGAGCAGATACCACCAGCTCTAGCAATAAAAACGTTTTCTTTCCTGCAAGCACATGGGAGAAGGAAGCAAAATTTAATTCTAAATGCAAATCTCAGGGGAAAAAGAAAAATCAAACTTGCAGAAGGGTAAGGGCAGTAAGGAAATCCTAAAAAGAAAATAAAGGGAAAGCACATACAGAAATCAGAGATAATAGCTCACGGATTTTTACTTGGTTTTGTTATTGGCTTTAATTAAAGATTCTTGATTTTTTCTATTCATTTTCCCCCTTGCATCAGCCAGCAAGAAACCTGGCCCCTAAAGATTATTTTTCATTATTGATAAGGTTCATCACCAGTTTTTCCATCCCTAAGCTCTGGTTGTGTATTTCTAGTCTCCATCTTTACTGGGAACATTGTGCTGCGTAGGATCACACAGAAAATCAGCACTGGATCCTTCTCCATGATAACACAGGCTTATTGTCAGTTCAGACAAAAAGTTGCCTGTTAATAAAGTTCCTGTACATGAGACCAAAAAAATGTTAAGTCCACAAGCTGAAGACAGTGTTAATCAGACTTAACAGATATAATTAAAACAGGTTTGCAAACAGATCTATTTTAAGTTGTGTGGAAAGAAAGGTCATTTTATGTAAAGTGAAGATGTAAGGGAAAACCAAAGCTGTCAGGATTTGCCCAACTTTCTCTAAAGGAAGGGTAAAGCGAGTTGTTGAAATGGCTAAACGAGAACAATAACAAAGAGAGTGACTGAGATTATCAGACCAGGCGTGCCCTGCTCCTGTGGGCCGCTGAGGAACTGAAATGCAAGACTCCAAGGCGGCCTCCCACCACACTCCCTAAGGCCCTTCACAGCTAAATTACAGAAACACAAGCTCAAAGCCAGACTACCTGGGTGAAGTTCTTCAGGGTGGGATATACAGGAGATCAGATGATCCACTGTTCGTTTTTCACTTCTGCAGATATGAAGCCATCAAGAATTACTTCAAAGGAATTCCAAGCAGCATGACATCCATGAAAAAGCTAAGACATCAAAAGTTAAGTGATCTGCTCATAATTATGGGAAGGTTCTTGTTGTGCGAAGAAGAGAATATTCAGCTTCTACCTCATTGATATAAGCTGCAGGAGTTTCTCCCCCTCTTTCAACCACATATGTGGTTCTGTAGAAGGGATGAGAAAAGAATATATTGACCATAAAAATCATCCAAGCCCTTTTCGTCATTCTTCCATCCAATTAAACGGTGATGGAAGAAAAATCTCATTTTGCAGCAATGAATTAATGAAGATATTGTGAATATTGTGATATTTCCCACTGCCTCACAGCCAGCTTGTTACTACTTGTTTATAACAGCGAATGATGAGAGCAAGAAAAGGCGTTCTGTTCTCATTAGCTTTTTCAGATGTCTCAGGCATTTTCCATTATATCATTCTTTTTTGTATTTACTGAATAGAAACAGAAATGAATGTGTATGAGAGTGGTCAACCACTGGAAGAGGTCCACAGAGAGACTAAGACATCCTTGAAGATACCCAAACTCAACTGTACAAGCACATGAACAGCCTGACCTAGTGAGACCTGCTTTCAGCTGGCCTATATCATCACCAGAGATCCTTCTGAACCCAAATTATTCCGATTGTGCAGCTGATTTTCTTATACTGCTCTTCTACAGTCCAAGGCAGCTGAGAGCTCTTCTTCCGCCCGCAGTCAGCCTCCGCGTGGCAATGCAATTTGAGCAGGGGAATGCAGCTGACACCGGGGTTGATGGAGGCTCTGAGGTCGCCTCTGTTCGTTGTCGGATCCTACCGGAGTTATTCATTGTCTTCCATAGAATGCAGTTGGGCTCACATCTGGTTCCCTGAACAGGAAAGACTGTGTAACCTGCTGGTACTAAACCTAACAAAACCCCTTTCAAAAACTGTGTGGACAAACCAAAAGTACTGCAAAAATGTGAAGGTCTTACAGACAGAAGACAGACTGAAGCCCAAGATGTGAAATGAATTTATATAGAGAGCCTGAATTACAACCCTAAACTTCAAACTTCTAACATACTTTTTGTCTATCAAAGCAAAAAATTTAGGATTCTGAACCTTCTATGTGTGCAAAAAAACTTATGCTGAATATTATAAACTGAAAATGTGAATGCAGAAACCATTAGCAGAGGTGGTAATTTCTTAGCTCCTTTCACGTTTGTTGTGAACAACACTAACTAAAGAATGCAGAGGGAGAGTTTATCTGCAGCAAAGCTGTAACACAACTTTGGGTTTTATGAAGAAATATTTATACTTTTAGTGGAGTGACACCTCCTAGACAATTCTCAGTGCATGAAAATTAATCAGAGCTCAGGATAAATGCAAGTGCTAATGTGATACTTTTAATGTAGGAGCAAGTAACTCTTCGGAGTTTGGAGATCAAGAAGTGTTCTCAGCCTGGGACAGCACTAAAATGCATGTAACGAGCTGAGAGTTACTTTAAAGTTCCCAGATTTATGGAAGGTATGTCACAGCCTTCTAGAGTGGAACATGATCTGCAATTGGTTTTGCCTCTTCACGCCAAGTCCCAGAATCACAGAATGGTTTGGGTTGGAAGGGACCTTAAAGATCATCTAGTTCCAACCCCCGAGTCAAAGCCAGAAACATTCATTTTGAACTTTGATGTTGAACTCAGCTTGCACAAGTTGTTTAATTCACCCTGAGTGACCTCACAGCCACTGCAGCACTCCTAAGTACACCTAACCTCCCTGTCATCCTGCGTCATGTTACCATCATGGCACCATCAAGACTTCCACATGTGAAAAGGAGATCTTGCCCCCAGCAACTGTCCTTTCTAAAACTCATTCATTTACTGTTAAAGAATTCCTTTCACTCTTCTTTCATTTCACCCTCCATGTTATCATACTTGTTTTCCTCCACTATACTCTGCCAGATCCTTAAACCATGCTGCTCACAATTACCATGCTTTTTCTAACCCTCCCATTCCTCTCCCATAATTTTACATACACTATCTGAATCCCTGAGGGTATCAGAGGATTCTGAACCAGATTTGATAAATCATTCTTATTTGAAAAGCAGGTAGAGGAGAAGGTTGTCACTTCTTTGTTATGGGACGTAATTTATTCAACAAAACCAACCTGGAATCCTGCCTGTGATTCCTATTGCCATACCCTGCTGTAGACATGTACGGTCCGATATATCCTGCTTGCCACCTCTGAAACTACTTGTTTCCTTCAAACATCAGTGCAAATTGTTTTATCAGACATATTCGCTTGATTTCTGCCAGGATGAATTCATTCTCATTTCTAATCCTATTCAGCTTTCTTTACCATCCGTACTATTCAGGGGATCTCACAAGTTCTATCTCCCTTATCACTTCTTCCAAATAGGTAATGGAACTTCCAAATAGTACTGTTCCAGATATTAAATAACACAAATAATTTATTAATAGGAAAACTTCAAGGAAGACAATAGATCTAAGTTGTACCAGTCTGCTCCTTCTTAGCACTTACAATTCTTCCAGCAATTTTTAATCCAAAAAATAGCAAGACCTGAAAGGAAGATACAATTTCTACCACCATGACCTCAGTGAAATCAATGGAGCTATGGCTGTTTAACCAATCTGAGAATTTGGTCCTATTTATTTTTGTTAAAGATACACTTTTCCTTACAGTACATTAGTAGTGTAACCAACTGACAACGACACATTCCACTGCAGCTGAAATTGCTGCTCACAAGCACCATTAACTACTTGAGCACAGCCATTCTAAAGCAAGGCAAGGCATTTCACTAACTCTATCCTTGAACCATACAGTCTCTTGGAAGTTTCAAGTAGCACTAAAAATCCAGGAAACTTTAGAGACTAAATCACAGACACCACAGTTTATCATGGCCAGTGGAAACTGTTATGTATCAGCTAGTAACTCCACACTTTCAAAAGCCTAGAATAAATTCAGCCCTGTGGTACAGAAATGAAATCCACAGGGAAGGGGGGAGGGGAGTGGGTGGTCAGGAAGAGGAAAAAAATTAAAGAAAAAACATCCAGATTTAATTAAAAGAAAAAAGGCGGATGATGGCAAGAGGTGGAAGCAGGGCAGGCTCTCAGATGAGCCAAGGAGTCTGGTTCTCTACAGTCCATTTGAGCTGAGTGCTTTCTAATAATGTCTCATCCAGAGGCAGCAGCAACTGTACCAAATGGACTGGGGGGAAATTCCAAGACCCGGTCACCACCTTGAAGAGTTCAGCGCTCTGAGACCAAGTGCGACTCCAGTGTTGCTGCTCCCCATTCCGCCACAGCTCTGTGGATCAGGGGGCTGGCCAGGAGTCAGGGATTACACAGACCTGCAGAAGTCCTGCGGGGCACACTGCAGGTCTCCAGCCCAACATCATTCTCCCAGGAGGACTACTGCCAACACCAGAACAGCTCAGCCTTGGTTTGGTCTGCCTTAGCCCTGAAAATGTCCGAAGATGGAGACACGTCATCTCCAGGTACCTTACTACAGAGCTGCAGTACCAAACAAATGAAAAACCTCTTCCTAAGTATTCTGAAGACTCCAAGCTGAAACTTCTGGCCACAGCATCCTTGATACACCACCTGCAATTACTGGGAAGAGTTTGGCTCTGTCATGTCTGTTACACCCTTCAAGCAACTGTAGGTTTTTATTAGATGGCCCTTTTGCTTTCCCCAGAGAACACAAACCCATTTCCTCAAACTCTACCCATAATTCATGTGCTCTCAAGTCCCCAGCCATCCCAGCAGGTCTTTGCTGCTTCAGTTTCCTGATATCCTCCGTGAAGTGAGAGACCCAAAACTAGACCCAGCATACCAACCTTGCCAGTCTCAAATAGAGAGGGATCATTCCTTTCAATCTTCTAGCTACAGCCCTCTAAATGTAGCCCGGCATGTAGCTCCCCTTATCCACGTACAGACTGCGTTGGTCAGTATTCAGCTTGCCATCCCTCAGCGTGCAAGGCCCTCTCAGCAGGACTGCTGCTCAGCCACTTGGTTCCCAACCTGTACAGATACTCAGGCTATTCTGCTGCAAGAGCAGAACTTGGCATTCCTTATTAAGGGGTCTCCCTTGGACCATCTTCAGGCTTCTCAGGATGCCTCTGGGATGAAGCTCTTCCCTCTGGCATACCAGCAACAGAAGCATATCGTTTTCATCTCTCACGCTTTGCAATCAGCATTGGTCACAGTATAGCTTTCCCTTTTCCTTTTAAAAAAAGCTCCACATTCAACAAAAATACCAGCTTACCAACCAAAAATATTAAAAAAACCCCACCAACCCACCAGAGCTCCAGTAGTATATCTGCCATTCCCAAATATGAGGTGTTAAGTGCCTCAAGCATTCTTCTCAGGAGCAAATGTTTGAAGGGAAAGTGATTTTCCCAAGGGACAGCAATATTGCCGCTGTGTGCAGAAAAACATTCCCATACATCTAGCCAGAAATTCACCATCCAGTTCAAATGACATGCTAAAAAGCAGGAAGAGCCACACACAGCAGCTGGTATCTACAATGTGGTTTGGGATGCCTCTGAAGCATTAAAGAACCTCTCCCAAAAGATACTGTATTTCTGCTGATAAGCTCTAGCTTTATATTCAAAAAAGGCAGAGACCTGCCCATGAGATGTTGCATCACTCCTGCTTCACACAAGTACAGGCTACCTTGCACTTTGCAAAATGGAGCAGCACCTCCTTCTGAAACCACTCCTACCATGTTCCGTGCAAAGAATTTTAACAAAACCCTATGTTTTAGAAACTGAAGGGACATCGATGTCTAACCCTTTACATTTTAGGATTCACAGTCATACCCCAAGAACTTTTACTGACTAGGTAAAGTAAAAGGTACTACCCTTGGGATTTTCTGCTGAGATAATGAACAAAACAAAAAAAGTGCTGATTCCACTGCAGTTCACACAGACATACTTTTCCCATGGTGGTCTGAAAAGAAAAAGAGCTTGCCTGACATCCTGAATTGGGCAATTTAAGCCTGACAGGCATGCAATGGTTAACCATTTAAAAGCACTAACTGATGATAAAAGCAGTGGACCACAGCAGAATTATTCAGTTAAGCCAGAGTGACCTGAAGGCCCTGAAGGAACAGGGATGGTGCAAGTTCAGTTCTTACTGGAGAGATCCCATTTAATAGACATTTTATTTTAAATTGTAGCTATGGAAAGGGGAGATTTTTTAGCTCTTTATTCCCAATGAATAGCTATATTAGACTTGGAATAGAGATTCTTATGACTAGTGCAACCCGACTTGTGACTGTACCTCTGACATGACTGCACTGCCAAACATCACTCACTGTCAGGCTAGAGCTACACATGGTCAGCTTCACTGCACACTTCTTTAACAAAAAACCACCAGTGAAACCCAAGAAAACATCTGTCAGATCCACTCATAGATCCCACCCAGTTTCCTTCTCTATCTCTGCACTGGATGTCAGCAGATGCTCGCCTTTGTATCCCTCCCCACTTCTTGAATTTTTGGCAAATGAAGGGTTACTCTGATTTTGGCTTCACAGTTAACAAACCAACCAATGTGCAGCACCTACAGTGTGAAACGAACTACAGGTTCAGGGCACACTTCTACCTGACAAATCTCTACATCAAAAAACCACAAACGTTATTTGCCTTGGTAACTCTGAGGACAGATCCAGCAAGGGCACTGAGGACCAGAGGCTCACAGGCAATGGGCTACTCCCTGAGCTCCTCTGTTTGCCCACTGTCCCTTGTATCACATTAGAAAAGCACTGAAGGCAAATTGTGTTTGTTGGGGACCCCTGAAAGGGTAAGTTTTGTAAGGATGCAGAGCAGTGAACATATTCCAGCCACAGGCTTGTAGGTAGCACAAAGGAAGTTGCTGCCTGACCGAAGTTTGCTTTCCCTCACCTGAGGTTTGTTAAAACCTGTGCAGGCAGCCCCTGAGCAACACACAACAAAATGCAAGTCGGCATTTCAGTCTTGGAAAAGAGCAATATGTCTCTGTGATACAGAAGCAGTGTGGTATAGTCCTGGCCTCCTCATGCCCCTCCAAGATTCTTTGAAAAAATTATGCAAAAGCAGCTACACTCTGGAAGGAAATCAAGCAATTTAGAGATGATTTATCTCTGTCACACACCACTTATCTGGAGTGCATGTTTTCCCTTTCTTAGAGATTGAACAGGATGAGGATATTGAATGGCTCTAAAAAAATTCAAGCTAAAGGCATCAGCCTCCAGAGCCAGCCAAAACAGGCATCAGCATTCAAAGCAGCACGAAACTACTGGAGATCCCAGCCAGGCAGTACACGTGCACCCTTCACCCAGCCTACCAACCTCCCCTGGAGCGAACCTCAGAACCTCTGCTGCGGCTGCGAGCGCGGAGCCTGAACTACCCCTGCATTTGAGGGAAGAATGAATGGAAATGGAGGATCAACTTAACCCCAGCAGCAGCACGTGAAGGCCCTCCAAAGCTGCCCTCAAACCCCGGCTGGCTGGACAAGAGCTGCCAGCCCTGCGACCCCACCTACAGCGAGAGATTGGAAGGTGGTTTGTTCTTGGGGTGTTTCCCTGAATGTAGCATCAGCTCACTTACGTCCATCCCCAGGTGACAACGCAAGATCCGTCTCAGCCAGAAAAGCTCTTCCAATTCCCTGATGAAGCCAGCCCATGAGCTATGTAAGGGAATGATGTCCTCCCATCCCCAGGCTGAGAATAGCATTTGCCTACACCACTGTGGAGTTTGTATCAGCTCCAAAGGCCCCACAGTTTGCTTTGAACCTTTCTTCTTTCTCTGACAGCAGTGGAAAGAGAGTGTGGAACTCATCTTTCTAACACAAAATGCTGCAATGCAAGTTCGAGGCCAAGCCTGAGTCACCCTGATTTCCCTAGGTCCTCCCCCCACCCCCCTAGCCTGGTGTGCTTCTAATCTCAGCCCCGAGTCCCTACCTGGGCTCTGCAGAGATGTGCCTGCCTCCAGCTCCAGCCCTGCCTGCGCCTGGCAACGCAACTCGCTGATCCGAACCCTGCTCCGCGTGCTGACTTCCCAGCTCGACCTCAGACATGCCTCATTCCCCACCAGGGACACCCCTGGCCTCACTGGATGTGACCGACCCTGACTGGCGCACTCAGCCCGCAGAACTGCACGAGCTGTACTCAGCCAGCTGTACAAAAATCCAACCCAAAACAGAGAGGGTAACAGCCTT
>NW_010248108.1:0-35594 GCF_000690775.1 Eurypyga helias | reverse complement strand
CTCTTCCAGCACACAGCTACAAGCTGCACGTTTTGCATAGCTAAGGAAACTGGGGAGCAGGTGTTTAGAGACTCTAACCCACTGCAGGTCAAACTTACTTCAAAGGAACCAAGGTCAGTTTACAACCTGAATGCAGCAACTCAGGATCTCGAGGGTCAGCTTTGCTGAGTCTGCAGCAGAGCATATAGACAGGAGGGAACTCATCCCACAGCCACAAATATCCAAGGGAATATAGATGTACTTTCATTTTCTGCCTGAAAACGTGCCCTCTTCATTTGTTACTACTATGTATTTTATACTCCTTGGAGGAAATGATGACAGACCTTCAGCTTGTCAGCCCTGGGAGAACCTGCTCTGATTATCCAAGTAGACAAATGAGGGTTTTCCAAGCTGTGGTTGACCGACATGTTTAACATGCTTCTCTCCACCAGAGCCTATTATCTGACTTCATCAGCTTCAGTGCCATCTGTCCTGCTGTCTGTGGAGTGAAGAGCACGTTTTGATCGCAGTCGCCCACATGCCTGGCCTCGTTTACTGGACAGACCACCCCTCTTGGACCTGCTGCCTTCTGAGCAGAACATCGCTCCCGGCGCATCACACCCCCAAACGTGACCACGAAAGCAGGGATGCATTCAGAGAAGGTGGAGTGATGCAGAGATAAACACTAAGTATTTCAGTCCTCTCCCAGTGGTAACAGATTCTTTCTATGTTCAACTAACACTGACTCGTAAGTAGGCAAAATATGCAGAGATTGAAACATAAGCCTCAAAATAACATCTGAAACCACCCTGGGAACTGCCTTCCACAACCTGAGAGCGCCCCACTGGTCCGGATACACCTTCCATCAAACTGGGTATCTGGCAGCCCAAGGAAACAAGTCCAAGCACTGAGGTTCCCACACCTGAGAAGCAGGGAGGGGCTTGGAAAAGACACGCACTCCTGCGCACAGGCAGCAGAGAACAGCAGGAAACGGCTCCATCATTTTCAAGCAGAAAATAAGGAATTCACCACCCATCAGTTTCTTAGTTGGGTGTAATTACTGAGCATTACAATAACCTCACTGCATTGCTTTTTATGCTAATCTTAATTGGCTTGCTGTCTCTTTGCATACCTCCCCATCTGTTTGTCATTTCTGTCCTTCTCTCTCCCCTGACACCTTGACTGCAAACCGTTTGAGTTAAGGACTCCTTTCTGCTAAAGGTGGTGTAGCAAGCTGGGCCTGAGGAGCTCTTGGTCCTCTCTGGGGTTTTCAGAAACTGACAAAACACTCACAAATGAGTTGACATCAAACACATCTCGGGTTATTTTTGTTTTGCCATTAACTTTCACCTTAAAACTAAGATACTAACCTGAAAAGGACTCTGTAACTATCAGTAAAAGCATACCAGCTAATAGCAGTGAGAACAAAATCTGCAACATCATTTCCCTTTCCTTTAAATCTTTCTCTCCCTTTGTTTTTAAATAATTATTGAGTGATACAAGTGAAACTCTGCCTTCCGTTTGACTTCTCTGAAGATTCCTAACAACCAAAGAACCCGTGAGCAGCAGACATATAGGCTGTTAATGGTCATGGCGAAATAAACACCCCATGTCAGAGGCTTCTTTAGAAAATACTGGCTTCTATTTTGGTCTTTCTCTTTTCCTAAGTTGGTTCCTGGAATACAGCTTAAATCAGTACGGTCATTTCCCTGAGGCAGCAGTAATGACTACAGGGGACGAAGTGTCATCCAAATGCTGAGACCTGGAAACCTCCTCCCAGAAAAAGATTTCCAGCTCTCTGCATCAGGATGGATTCAGAGTCCCTGAAGGACAAACTACCTATTAAATGAGCAGCATGCATCTCAGCTCAATGGAACTTCTGTTTCTATAACTGTCTGAAGTGGATTTATGTTCACAACCATACAGATGCAAGAATATCAGGATAGTAGTGTCCATCAATATAAGAAAGGTAGCAAAATTGTATAGGAGATTTCATTACTAGACTGTAATTTAATCCAAACCATAGGAGAAAATGTAAATGAAACCCCATTTGATTTATATCGAGACTGTTTACGAGAACAAAAACTCACTCCTGACCAGCTCTAGCAAATAATTCTTAAGAGGGAGCCCAGATGGTGCAAGAGGCATAGATCCTCTCCACATTACCTCCAAATGCTGAGAAACAAGCTTCCAGCTAGCTTCACAGTTCAGAGTCAAGGGGTAACACAGTGGGTAAAATTAAACAGCTCCTCTCCATACCCACTTCACAGCATTTTGCCCTAGTTTGCACTCTCAGTTACAGTGTTGAGTTGGCTTGATCCACACTAGGATTCACAGCCCTGCCTTTCCTCCAGCTTCTGCACAATTTTCAGAAGCAGCTTGCTAAATCAGTAAAGAAAAAAAAAATCACAACTTCTTACCAGAGACACATTAAACGGGCATTTGTTATTCGTTTCAGGAAGTTTTGGAACCAAGTTTGCTGCCAACAGGAGACAACTACCTCCCTGGTCACAGACAGGCAGGAGGGTCACACCAAGACTCAGACCCAGCAGCCACTGGACATTACAGCTGTATCACATCTGTGCAAGGATCTGAAACAAAACTCTTCATCAAGGGAGTCTCAAATTCCTGGGGCCCTAAATCCAGGCTGAAATTGAGATTTTACATTTCAGCTCCATCTCAAATTAGCAATGCAGCCGCTAAGCCTCAGCGTGCCTGAGAAGTATGATGCCAGAGTGGAAAAGGAGCAGAGTGTAGATCTCTTGCTCTGCTCACTGTCCGTATAACTGCTGGGCACGGATGCTCATTCTCCAGAAGCACAAGACTTGGTGAGACGCAGAAATACCAGCCTCTGTGACTAGAGTGAGAAGATAACACATGGAGGATGCAGCAAATTTTTCACCACAGATGCATATTTTATGCATTGCTCCTCTTACTTTATCTTCTGATGTGGGCGCATGCTGAACCCGGTGAGCATCAACAGGCCCACCACGGAGCAATCAGTTTATCGAGAAGTGACAGCAGAGAGCCTGCATTCATTCAGTTATTGCTCAGTTTACAACTCAGTGATGGCTTTTTCTCCCCTGACAGTTCAGAAATCTTACTCTGAGTCTGGGGAAATCATGCTGCATTTCTCCTGTCTCTAACAGCAACACAGGTAATAAAGACTCTGAATTGCATATTCAGGACTGTGCCTATGAGTTAAAGTAGCAGATGTTCTGGGCAGAAAAGACTGCAGGCCACTCTTCCATAGTTTTACAAGGTCTGCAGGGAGAAGCAGCATAAAGACCTGTATTTGTCAAAATAATCAAATGTGTTGAAAACACGCTAGGGAACCATTCTGAATAAGGATGGAGTTATTTTTACTTAGTCGCTTCCCTGATCAAAACCACCCTTTAAAATATATATTCTCTGGCTTCAAAAATCTTTGAAATACAGCATACAACTCATCAGAGAGGGCAGCACTGAAGGGAGACTGCACCAAGATCTAAATGTCCGGACAGAAAGTCAATAAGCACAAATATCAGGGTAACGCTGCAGTAACAGGAAACAGCAGCAGGTGGGAAAGCTGGCAGAAGCCAGTTCGGACGCAGCGTGTGCCCCTCTAAGTCTGCTTTGTGCCCCTCTAAGTCTGCTTTTTCAGTCACACTGTCCAGGCAGCAACACGAGAGATTGCTGTCACCCTACAGTGCAGCCCCCCCTTGCCTTCGAATCCAGGCCGACCCAGGTTGGAGACGAAGAAGTTGCCTCTGCCAGCATCACAGTAACTTCAAAGCTAAATTGCTATTACTGATGATCCTCACTGACTTTATTTATGGATAAATAGACACTTTTTCTTTTTTCTCATTTGCATATTTCTCCCTATGGGAATGAGTTTAAGTGCTTTGCAAAGTCTGAGGTCAAACAGAGTGGCTGTACCCAGGCAGAACACGGAGAAATGTTTGTGCCGGGCTGTAAATACAACCCTGCTGACAACAGTCTGTGCAGATTCCCAACTCTTCCCACCACTTCAGGCTCTTCTGAGCAGAGACTGAGAGCCACACCAACGTGTCAAATGACCAAAGGAAAGAGAGGTGCCAGGCCAAGCAGCTCTGGGGATCGATGCTGGTGCTCAGATCTCTGCTGTAAGCAGTTCAGGTATCATGAGGTTACTTTGCCTACACCCAACAGCAAACACAAAATAAGTACTTGCCTTTTCACAGCGCTCAACTCTTGCATTAAAGCTGTCTTTGGAACATGCGCCCTGTCTGATACTTAAGCAAGTTATTTAACCTCAGAGGGCTCAGTTCCCTGCAAGGGAAATCCCTTTCTAATTTTTCTTGTCTTTTTACATTTTTCTGGGCAGAAATTCTCTTGCTAAGTGTTTGTGCTGTGCCCTGCACCACACTGCCCAGTTTCGGCTGAGACACCTCAGTGATGCTGCAATGCACAAAAAACCCAACTCTAAGCTCCCCGCTCCTTGCGTCGCAGGCTGCTTCCAACACGAGCTGGCGCTCCGGCGGAGTGAAAGGCCAACAACCGAACCTCAAGACAAAACGGCCAGGAACACGTGAAATGCTTCCTGCTCCCTGCCCTTCTTCAAAAGAGAAATTGGAAAGGACGTTGTGCAAAATGTCAGTCCAAGGGTTCATCTCCTGAGCAGGTGCTGCTGGCAGACCCACTCTCCAAAGCATTTTGGCTGCTGGGTGCTCTGCAAGGAAAGCTCCGTCAGCCCAAGGGCAAACCAGGCTGAACAGAGCTGGGAACTCTCCCAAGAAGAACTGGAGTAACCCTCCTTTTTTATGTTTTCCTAAAGGTGTGAAGACAAAACAGGTTTGTGCCTTGCGTATTTTAAAGGAATTGCTTTTCTCTTTCAAAAGATATTCCTGTCATCAGGGAGCAAATACATATCACAGCCAGCAACAGCTCCTTTGCATTTAAGTCTTCAATCTGATTGTATAAATATGTATACAGAACAGAAAACACTCTGACAGGTACATAGGAAGGCTGACAGGATACCCACTCCTCTGCCTACATGCACTAAGCCATCAGGTAAATAGCTATTCAAGCTCGTGGGCTTTTTCCTTTCTAAATACATTCTATTTACTCAATCATCTGTAAGGACTCCTTTCCGAAATTGTTTCTCTTTGTCATGTAGAACCATATGTATATGGGATTACACTTCGGCTCACACTGAGAAATAAGATGGCATCACTCACCCAGCACTGTCACTTGGCACAAAGTATTCTCTTTTGCCCAAATAATGGCTGAAGTCCAATTCTTGTGCCTGCAGCAAATAAACCTTAATCTACAAGCTATCCCATACTCCTGGAGTCAGGTACAGAGCAAGGTGATATTCTTTGCATTCCTTACAAATAATGTCCTGAAATCTGGCATTTTATGGCCTGAAGTGCAAATATGTGAAACTATCTTTTATTTTTTTGTGCCTAAATGTTGATGTTTTTACACAGCCCCTTTCTCAGGAGGCGAGCACCCAATAATTCACTCAGAAATGCTACTGCACCAAGTCAGACCAAGCTTCCATCCAGAACAGCAGCAAATCTCTAATCACATCCTACCCCACAGAAGGGAGAAGTGCAGCATACAGGAACACTTCCACTGAGCCCTGCCTCAGGCTCCAGCTCCTGGGCCTTTCCTGAGTCTGAACTGTCTTCATCTTTCACAGACTTTAATAGGTTTTATTCCCAATTTTCTCATTTTTGAACTCATGCTGCCCACAGTACGTCCTGTGGCAACAACATCCCAGGCTTAGCCAGATATTCTTCAGTAAACTGTTCCTTATTCACCCTTTTCCATGCAACCCCTAATTTTATGCTTACAAAATCCATCAAGTCCATCCCATCCTCAGCCATCTGTTACCCAGACTGAAGAGATCTACTCCATTTAACTACCCCTCACCTAGAAGCCATTCCCTATCTCTGGTCCTCCTGTCTCCCTTTTCTGCACATTGCAGAGCTGCTGTAGGTTTTTTGAGAGAAGGCACCAGAACGTGACACAACACTCAAGATGCAAGTCTTAGTTTTGAGACATCAGTGCCCTTCAAGAGAGGCTCACAGGTTATGGACAACAGAAGCATCCAAAAACCACCAGTGTTTTTAAAAGTCTTGGCCTTTAATTCATTTGTATTTACAGAAAGACATTCTTCCTCCCCCTCACACTGCTAGCTTTAATCTTTTTTGAAAAGGAAATTTCAAATTAGACCAGCAATTCACCTATTCTTATACTACTTATCTCTGACAGGGGCAGACACTTCAGAGAAGGCAAAGTAAATTTTAGAGTGCACAGTAAAATACCATATTCCACCTAGAAACCATCTTCCAGACCTGTGTGTTAATTCTTAACCTATTACATTTTTATGATATGCAGGAAACTCAGGTATTGAAGAGGCTCAAGAAACCTAAATATCCTCAATGCCCAAAGTCTTTGGAAAAAGAAGAGGAACGCAGAATCCCCATTTTCACATTCAGAAATGGGTTTTTTTTTCTATCTCCATTGAGATAACAAGTGCAAGTAGGTTAATTTCCAGGTATTTTCCTTCATTACTGAAAAAGTGACCTTCCACCTTTGCTGGACATCATCTGTGTTATTTGATGGGACATGGAAAATAGGAGCACATGATACTGCATTCATCATTCTGTCCTACACTATTACACCTTCTTCGATCAAATTATGTTAAATTCTTTGCCTGCTAGCATGTCTTTTGGCCTCCATAATCTTCATTATTCGTCAATAAAACCCTTCCTGAGCTGGATGGAAATGCCAGTTGAACAGGACCAGTGATTCCACCCCGTCTCCTTACAGCCAGAGATTGCTTTCAAGGAAGATAAACTCCAGGCTTACCCTCACCACTCTTTTCAGTCGCTCAGTTAGAAATGTTGTTAGTAGAGATGAAATTTGAGCGTCTTTCAGGAATTTCAGTGCAGTAGTGAATTTCACAGACTATGCTGCCTCTAAAGCAGATTCTTGACTTTGATCTTTCATTACTAGGAACCTCCTCTGTTCTTATGTCCTGGCAGCTGGTAAAAGAGAACACCGTAACACTGCACCTTTGCTGGGAGGACTGAAGGTATGTGAACACAAACATTATGCAAAATTCACAAGGAACAGGAAGGCAGCAACAAAAATGGGAGTTATTTAAAATTAATAATAAGGAGTGGGACATACTGGGAGACTTGCAATTTAAAAAGCAATAGCTTGTTAAGCTTGCTTTAATACCAGCTTAGTTCATTACTCATTACAGAGTGACAGGGAAAATAAAGCTGGAGGAATTGCTAATGATGCCAGAAGTCTGTATTATGCATTTTGTAGTTCCTAATCTCTTAAAACTAAACAAAACAAAAAAAAGCGTTAATCATCTGTTCCTAGTCCCCTGATTTCATACCAAATTGCCAGCTAACAAAACCACTTCAGGGGAAATTTTTTGGTTCCTTTCGGCAGTACTTCATTTAGATTCCCCCAGTAAGTGAAAGCAATGTAATTTCTTGGCTCAGAGCAGTTAGATGAGGCTTGCTCTTCCCATGTGAAAAGAGTCTTTGCCATCCTACCTCCTTCTACTCAAGCACTAGACAGCAGCGTACACTGCCCTGGCACACCCTGCCTCTTGCTCAGGGCCCTGCAGGGCTGCATGTCACCATCACCTCTTACAACGAAATGCTTTTGAACCTGCTAGTCCAAAACCTGAAAAGACTTTTGTTATTCCCTTTTCTGTTAAGGATGCTCTCTCTGCAGTCATTAAGGTGAACCAGAGCTTTGATGACCTAATCAATGCATTTCGAGGGAGTTCTGCTTTCATTCCGCCGTTTCTCAAATCATCTACAACAGTGGTTTACCCAGCCTGATGGATTTTGAATACCGGAAATGGTGTGAGCTGTGAGTAGAAAACTCTTCTTACATGATATTACGGTGTGCATGACATTATAGCTTACAAGATATATCATGCACCGTACCTGAAGGGGTTACAAGGAAGCTGGGGGGGACTTTACACAAGGGCCTGTAGTGACAGGACAAGGGGTAATGGGTTTAAATTGAAAGTGGGGAGGTTTAGATTAGATATCAGGAAGAAGTTCTTCCCGGGGAGGGTGGGGAGGCACTGGGACAGGTTGCCCAGAGAAGCTGTGGATGCCCCATCCCTGGAAGTGTCCAAGGCCAGGCTGGATGAGGCTTGGAGCAACCTGGTCTGGTGGAAGGTGTCCCTGCCCATGGCAGGGCGGTTGGAACTGGATGATCTTTAAGGTCCCTTCCAACCCAAACCGTTCCATGACTCTATGATTCTATGAAACACACTGCAAGGGGCACACTGTAGGACTGTGTGATGTCGAGCAAATGCTCTTCCTCAAATCCCTTTTTCTAGTGATCCAGTCAGTGACAATTCAAATGACACAGAGGTTGCATATGCATCTACTGCAAGATCAGCACACGAAATATTGGAAACATGCCTTTCCTCTGATAAAGGAAAAATATTGATGAGAAAAGCCAATTTTCTATTAACAACAGAAACTTGCCAGTCCCTAGTTTTGTGTGGAGGATGTCCTCCAAGAGCTCTGTTTTTCTACTCTCACATCTAGAAAGACACATAGCATGCTTCGAGAGGATCAAAAAAATCTGCTTTACACTGACAGGTAATTTATTGCACGAGCCTCATTGAAAGTAACAGGACTTAACTCCATATGCTTGCTCCATCTCTGCTTACTTCACGGATGCAAACCAGTAGTCATTCATTACATGCATTAATGCACAGTTAAATATAGCAGGTTCAGAGCAACTACATCTTCTTTCTACCTTACAAATTTCTGACAACTTCTTAGCTGAATTCTGATGACAAAGACATTAGGAATACAATTTTGTAAGCAAAATTGTCACAGCAGACAAAAATGTCACCCCACTGGAATCATCAGAATGTATACCTCCACCAAATGAGCCCACTCCTCTAATAATCCTCATCCAAAGAATGCCTGCTATCAAAGTGTAATCTATCTCATTTAAAATGAGATCATAAGGTCTTCATAAAGATCTCCAAATGCCTAGTTAGGCATTCACTAGTTAGGAGAACTGTGCTGTCACAATGGGAGGCACTAAAAGGCGTAAACTGATTTCTGAAGTGCAGAAAAATAGAATCTAAAGGCTCTGTGTAGTTGTGTATCCACTGACGCACTTGAAAAAGGATCCTTGAAATCAGTGGTGCAACACTACATCCCAAAATAACTCCCTTGGGACTTCAGTGCAAGAAACAGAACCCCTCCTTCCAGCTGGCAGAGAGGATGCTCTCCCACTGGCCCCGACAGTTCGATCGAAGTGTGCAAGCACACAACTTGGTTTTATGACTTGCAGGATCAGAACCTTAATGTACTTGTTCCAGCAGTTCTAGAATATATGAAAAATCAATTAAGTAAAACAATTGTCTTTGAAGTATTCACTGTGCACTTGGGAAGGGCCATGTAAAGGAAGGAGAATATAGTGGTTTACATTGCCTTCATATCCAGGGTTTCACAGGGGGGAAGACAAGCAAAACACCTCCTTCAGGTTTGTGTGTAGTTTTTAAATCCTACTGAAAGGAGGTGGGAATGAGAAAACAGACATTTGGGACAGCCAGCCAAACGCAAATGAGGAGGGGAGTGATAGAGTGGCTTTGGTGGGTAGCTGGCACCCAGCCAGGGTGAACCCACCACAGTCAGCCGCTTTCCAATTGCCTCAACCGGCTTTTGATGAGGCTTAGCTTTGAGATTGACCATGCTGCTCCTAATAGTCAGAATCATTACAGTAGTGCTTGAGGACCAACCAAGAATGAAGCCCCACTGCTTTAAGCACAATGCAAACCCAAAAAGAGTCTTGACAAAGCTTTGTATACAGTTAAAAAAGGAAGGAGGAGGATAATTTACAGTGATCTGCACAGTATCTGCTGCGTTGCAACCTGAAAGCCAGGCATGGCAAAGAAGAGGGAACATATTTCTGCTCTAGCTGTCTTATGGTCTCAAAGAACTTCTCACAGAAGTTCCGCAACGAATGGCACGGGGCATCACATAAAATACAGCCATTGTCATCCTCCCTACTCCCTGAAACTGAATAGCCTGGTAAAGGGTAAGACCCCATGCATTTAAACTATGCAGGGCAGCCTTCAAAGAGCCTGTGCAATCTGGCAGAGCAGTCCCAACTGCTCATAGACACTGCAAGGTAATACTAAGTACATTCTTTGGTAATATCACAGAGGAAAAGTGCTTTCAAGGGACCTGAAAATATTTACATGCCAATTTCTCTAACCAAGAAGAACAAATCAAAATCTAAGATGGAGCTGATTAAATTTTAGTGAAATTCTTGATATGTCATGAGACCTTGTGTTGGTTAAAATATGCATTAATAGGCATTAAAGAAGCCCCAGGGCATTCTTGTTTCCAGCTGAATTATTGGTTCACAGCACGGCAACCACTTGTGAAGACCTCACAGGAAATTACGCTGTATCTCGGGAGGGGGAAAAAAAAAGGAGTATGAAATTACAGTGTGTCACTGTCGAACAATGCCCCAGTCGGATCTAATCAGAGAACTGGAAAAAAACTGAACAGAGTACAGTTAGGAGAAAAGTTAAGAGAATATTAGATTGATCTCTAAGTCAAGAAAAAAAATTTAGGAGACAAGAACAACATTAATCCAGGGACTGCACAGAACAAAGAAATAGTTTGCTGGGTCCACAAGACCACAAGATCTTATCTGGAGTGGATAAAAGGCAGTCATCCCAGTATTTATTTTTGTACAGTAGAATAGGTTAGAAGGTGAAGGAAGAATGGAAAGTTGTAAGTAAAGAAAAAAGCCCACCACCCAACCCATACTGTAGGACAGAATCCGATTAATTTGCATACAGGATGCTCAATGTAAAGTGCTGTAAATCCCCTTGCTGCGAGAGTCGCTCACAACCTGAGGGAACACCACAGTTTTGCAGCAGGGTAAGTAGAGAGGAAACGGCTTAGAGAGGAAGGGAGAGAAAAAGTACTGGGAAGAGAAAATCCAACAATGTCCAACATGATACGGTCAGTTTGGAGGAGCCAGGGAATTAGCGTGTGAACTATGAAAGTATCAGGCTTAAACACGTCTTTGTGTGGAGATGAGTGTTTTTTCCTCCACAGCAATAAACAAGCATTCAACCAGATGGAAACAATCCGATGGCACCAAAGTATCAATAGAAACAATTCTGTCAGAGGGGAACGCTGCCTGCTAGCTCTCCTCCCCTTCTACACCAGCTGACCAGTATCTTACACAGTGATTTCAGTGAGCAGGCAGAGATTTATTTTTAAAGGTCAGAACCCATCATTTCAACCACCCAGAACCTGACCTCATGTGCACCAGGAACAAATGATGTTGTGCTCTCTGAGGTTCACATCCACGGACACCATGCCAGCTGCGGTCAGAAACTCACTCAAATTCATCCCAGCACTTGCCCCGGAATCCGTATCCGAACCCGTACCCTCACATCCACCCATACTCCAGAAGACTGATGCCAACTCCCCTGTAACAATTTCTTAAATAAAGCATTGGGTCTCCCATGCTAGGTGGTTACACGTTCAAATCAACACTGCCTTACTGGTTTAGCCCTACTGACACTGAAATCCACAATCCCATCTTTTCACCCCAAACAGCACCATTTCCTAAGCCCTTTCTTTTCTAGCCACATGAATATAGCCTGTAAACTCGCTTCATATCAAGGGGCTTGCTCTCCTCATCTGTATTCGCTGCTGCCTTCACCTGAAGAGGGCTGCTGCACATCAGGTATCGATTTCTGTAGGCAGTTTCCTGCCATCAGCACTAAGTGATTGCTTATTAGACGGACAGGGGAAAACTCAGGCATGTGGGCAGCGTTATTTATCATAGAAATGAAGAGCTTCACAGTGAGAGGTGAGGCTGGAGAGGAGAAGGAGGAATTCTGCCCGGGTCAAAGGATGCTGGCACCCAGGTGAAGTCCAGGGTTCTGGAAGGGCAGCTGAAATAAATCCTTTCCAACAGCTGGATTCCCAGAGAAACCGTCTTTAAGCTTGATCTTTAACCTGAGAGTGAACTTGGCCTTCATGATTAGTGGGGGGCAACACAGATAAAGAAGCTGCTGGATTAAGTATCTCTTACCCTTTTTGGATTAGGTCAGTGGTACCGCAGAGTGCACTAGAGCTCAGAAAACGACTCTTGCAGGGGAAAAGCAGAGCAGTATTGATTCCCCAGCACTGCTGCAGACACTTAAGGTCTGTAATGAAGTTTAATGAATGTAATGAAGCAGAGAACAGTGCCTTTACTCTAGAGAGCCGAGCAGCCCCACATCTTCCAGGTCCATGCAAAACTTACTTTCTCCCCTCCATGAACAGTTTCCAACTGGCAGAAAACACCAGGGTACCTACAGGTGTTCACTGGTTAATTAAGCAATTGGAAGACATCATACTCCTATATAAACACCCTGAAGAGTCATTTGGGATTTTGTGACCTTTACAGAAGATTTCCTCTCCTGGAAGTTAGATCAACCCCCCAGGAAGAGCAGTTGTAGAGAAGGGTGTCCCAGAAAACTCTTAGGGGCTACAGCTGTAATTGCCTTCTTGTAGCCTGCAATACCTTTGATCCTAAGAGCATCCAGATCAGTATCAATATTTAATAACATGACTTCAACAAAATGAAATGAAGGAAGGGAAATAGAAACACCACCACAAATGGTTAAATAAATTACGTTTGGGATATCAGGGTAAACAACCTTAGTAAGATGCTCCACATCCCCGTAGGCTGCCTCTCCTCTGCTTTCTTATACACTACCCTATCAAGGAGAATAAATTGGTTCTGATTACTTGCTAAAAATAGAAAACATCAATACAAGTCACTTCCAACTTCTTTAACCACTCCATACTGCAGAAAAAGTGCTGTTACAGGAGGAAGGTTTGAGCACGCAGGTCCGCTTCCATCTCTTGGTCACCTGCACTCCCACAGATAACACCGAAAGCACACATTGTCTCCTCCTGCAAGGTCCCATTTCAGCCAGTTCCCCCACGCTGTGCACACGAGCCTCCCCGGCTAACTCGGGGCAGAGCATCACTGCTTTCAAGACCACCACAGCTGTGCGTATTGCTAGGGATTTGGCTCCTCACACGCTTTGTCCAGATCCGAGGGGTTTTTTGCCGACTTCTACAGTAACAGGGATTTCTTTTCTTGCTGATTCCTCGTCATAAAAAAGGAACAGATTTCTTTGAACTCAAAAGTAGTACTTAACTCTCTAATCACTACAGGATAATAGGCATCCTGCAAGAGTAAAAAGGGGTCGCTTCTCTGAAAATGATCATGCACCTAAAGATACATGCAGACATCAAGATAACAACTTGATAACTTGGTTCCTGAATGCCTTTGAAAAACTGGCTTTCTCTTTTTGGGCGCAAGACAGAAAACTGGTTTCAATCTCTTTTTTTTTTTTTTTCCCCCCAATCTCTTTTGCAGCAGCAATCTGACACCCTGGTGCCCAGCAGTGACATTAATCACTGAGACACTCTTCTGTTCCCACAGCTTCTCTTAATCTGGGAATCTGTTATGTAAGAAGAGCGGAGCTCAGAGAGCAGCTGCCAACACGCAGTTCATACAGCTGCAGGAATGTCAGACTGAAATGCTGCTACAACACTTTCCCCTGGCTGCGCTCCCTCCGCCTGACCCCCCCCCCTCCCCGCCCCAAAAAAGGATGATAAACACCAGGCTGCAGGCGAAAAGTATATTCGCCTGGCACTAGCAGTGCAGTTTGTGAACACAATTACACAACGGGGATGCTTTTCCTGAAGCTCTGTAAGGGATGGGATCATGGAGTATGTCACCCAGTTTCCCAGCCACGTCTACTTATCATTGAGAGTTTCTTGAACCTTCCTGTCCAAGGCAGGCTTTTCCCTAAGTGTGTATTACGGAAGTGGCTTAGGGCTTTAATGGAACAAGACCAAGCAGCTTGAGTGAGGAGCCTCTGGAAGAACTGCAATCCCACACACAGCAAATGCTTTACTTTCACAGGAATGTGTCGTCAGTCTTGAACTCAGGGACAAGGGAGAGGAAGCCTCTACTGCTGTGTTCTGTTTCTCAGACCAGATGCTGATGCCTTTTCACATAGATGAGGAATTCACACTAGCAACAACATGACAAAAATCATAGAATCAATACAAAAATCAATGGGGCCACCAACTGCACACAGCAGCATTCAACGCAGATAAGAAAAATAATATTTATCCACAGAAATACGGTCACGGAAAGCCTGACCCTGCTCGGTTCAGAGTGCCTAACCCAGTACCTCTGAACTAAGGTCTCAATACACCATAAAATTACCTTGGTTTAAACGGTTCCTACTTGCCAGTCCATCTGCTGTGACACTGCCTGTGTGCTTTCGGCAACGGTAACTTCAAGAAATATGAATTTTTCATTATGAGCAAAGCTAAGTAAAGTTACCTCAAGTACATGATGGATTATAAGTGTATACATAGACTGCCATCAGCACTGAGCTGACGTGGTAATTCAATCATGCAGCAAAGACCTAAATTTTAACCAGAGACACACGAAAACTGCCATGATACAGAGGTTGATGCACAGCATCAAACTAACGTTAATGTTGTTAATCCAAGATGTCACTTATGTACAAGACAAAATCCAGGTTTGGGAGGGGTTTGTCTTTTAACAGGACCACCGTACAGTGACATGAAAATAGGGGCATTTCCACATAAAATAGTTATGATTAGCAACACCAGTGGTGGACTCTGCAATTTAAAGGATGCTTTTCAGCGAACAGAACAATATAGATTGTCAGCAGGACCAACTCCCTGCTCAAAGAAGGACCAGCTTAGATGAAAAATGGAAAATTGGATACAAAAGGAAGACTAGCAGAAGGAAAGGAATAAGAAATTAATGAAGGAGAAGCAGCAGGATGGAGGGAGGGGCACAAATAGTACAGAATAGTGCTGGGCCATTCTGAATTCTCATCATGATACTATACAGACTTCATAGACCACAACTGCTGCTAAAGATACAGAGCGTAGGCAGGGAACTAGATGGAGACAGTGAAAGAGTCAGATTAATGACTGGGGGGGAGGGAGGAAGAATTCAAAGCAGCAGAGAAAAAGAACTTTGGACTGCTCTTTTTTTTATCCCATAGGTAAACGCCGAATGCAGGAGCAGCTCTGACAATAATTCCTACCTGACATCTAGTGCCTACTCCTGTCTAGACCTACAGCCTGTGTCAGATAAAGTCTCTTCTAAATGGGTGATAAGAGGAAGGAATCACAGGAAGTCAACACCAAGGAACCTTATATCATACGTTTTCCACTGTCTTCTCTCACTTGTTCGCTCCTGCTTGCTCTGAAAGGGAATGCACCTACATCTCTGGAATGAGTATCCATCTGGCACCTCCTCCAACAAGCAAAGGGAAGGTATTGAAGCATCTAATACCCTAACAGCTCTGTTACACTTTCTCTGTAGGAGAAATAGAAAGCAAATATTTCATTAACAGAAGCTTCCTAACCATTTGCCGAAGCAGGGCACGATGTAAGCTCACCTACAGTTGAAAAGGAGTCCTGCCTGCACATATTCCATGGGACAAACCAACACAGCAACGCAAAAGGAATGAAAAACCCTGTATGTCATCGAAAGATGTAAGGATACTGAAGCGGTCAAGCCGTATGGCATACTGGAAGTCATCAAGGATCAAGATCATACTTTTACTAAAACACTGTCACTTAAGAACCTTTGAAACACCCCAAACTGGTCTCATATTTTGGCCAGATCCTTCCCTTCTAAGGACATACTTGTCCCCCCACGGCCGAACGGGACACTTCATAGTGTCTGTCTCACAAGGATGCCCCTGCTCATGGTATTCGATGTTTCCTGACATCCTCCCCAGCTACTCTAAACTAGATTGAGCTCGCTGGCTGGAGCAGCAGCAGAGACAGTGCTGCTGTTGAGGGAGTTGGTGGACACTTCTGCTAACACTGTTTCCACGTAAATCTAGGAGCAAGGTTGAGAAAAGTGAGCGCACCTCTTCTCCGAATTCCGGTTAGCAAGATACACAGCACCAGGCACTGTGGATTACTCAGTACTGCTCACTCCAAACAGAGGGTTTGCCATCTGTTCTGCCCTCTAATTACAAAATATAAACCAAATATAACTCACTACTGAATCATAAAAAGTAAGCTATATCAGATATAAATTCATGGGGAAGGCTTTTTATTTAACGCAGAAAGCATCTGTAAGGTTTTTCCTATGGATTCTTTCAGGCAGTACTCTATGGAAAATGAAAGGGGAGTCCTTCTCCAGGAAGTTGCCAAACATGTTTCTGGCAAACCTGGTTGAGTCCCCGGGATGGGGCGCGGGGGTGCTTCAGTTAAGGAACAGTATGTTGCAGGGAAACTTCCACACCAATTTATATATGAAGAAACAGAGGTATTGCTATAACAAAATGGGTAACGCAGCCATGATAGTCTAAGGACGTGACTGGGGCAAGAATGTAAGCAAAACTCTCAGTCTTTATTACACTGATTGATTTGACTAAAACAACTCCAAAACCAACCAACCAAAAAATTAAAAAAAAAAAAAAAAATCACATATTAGTTTTTGGCTATGCAATTTCTTCATTAGGGAATTATATGAAGAGAAGGCTTGTTCATTTTTTCTCTAACTATGCCCGCTCACAAGTATTTCAGTTTGCTGAGTGACACGGAGTCTCATTGTTACGGGAACACAGAAAAACAAGAAAAAGCTGAAGCTGGAATCACTTCCGTGGAAGAACAGCAAGAAAGATGGAGTGTGGGGCTTCCCGTTCATTCAGCCCTTTGTGGCTACGGGCAGCTCTGCCACCTGGGGTTGTCTGTTCTGCACAATTTTGGAGCAACGTTCCTGTGTACTCTGACACGCAGGCTCCTTACGGACTGGGGTGTGATGAGGACTGACTGGCAGCTGCCGTAGGAAAGAAGAGGCCCTTGCATCCCCCTCATGCACCCAGGCAGCAGCCAGCGCCACAGGAGCACCATGACAACACAGGCTGCTGCCGCGGGCCTGGCAGTCCTTGTGCGACCTGGAATTTCACAGACGTGCAGCGTTTTGCTTGATGGGGAGCTCACTGCATAACCAGATGAATATGCCTAATTGCTATTTCCCGAGTAGATGTGTAGCAGTGAGATTTAATGAAGGTGGAGAAGTGGGAAAGGAGGAAGCAAATGTAAGGAACCGTCTTTGGATTTTGCAGAGTCAAATATAATCATTGCTTAAACGCATTTTAATACCCAGCATCTTTCACAGTAACTGAGCACATTCGGGGAAGCCACATCTGATGTAGCAGGGCAAGGCTGACAATGACAGCCTGCAGGGACAAATGGCTGCATGGACCGGCTCTCCTGCACATAAGGAACAACCACAGCCCCCCCCACCCCCAAAACCAGGAGCTCTGACCAAGCTAACAGGCATGCGCTAATCAGACCCACTGTGGACAATCTTCCCTGACCTGACACTTCTGTGCATCCTGGATTTGGACTCCAGACACAGCAGGCTTATGTCAAATCAGGTCTGATTAGTTTGAGGGTGAGGAATGTAGCAATTGATGAGTGCTGGGAAGCTGTCTAGCAGGAAGGGACTGGGGAGGGGGGGGCCTGCAGCAGGAACAGTGTGGCCAGCAGGACCAGGGCAGGGATCGTCCCCCTATACTGGGCACTGCTGAGGCTGCACCTCCAATCCTGGAGTCAGTTTTGGGCCCCTCACTGCAAGAAAGACACTGAGGGGCTGGAGCGTGTGCGGAGAAGGGAACGGAGCTGGGGAAGGGTCTGGAGCACAATTCCCGTGAGGAGCGGCTGAGGGAGCTGGGGGTGTTCGGCCTGGAGAAGAGGAGGCTCAGGGAGACCTTATCGCTCCCTACACCTCCCTGAAAGGAGGGTGCAGAGAGGGTTGGGTTGGTTTCTACTCCCAAGTGACAAGGGATGGGACATGAGGAAACGGCCTCAAGTTGCACCGGGGGAGGTTTAGGTTGAATATTAGGAAAAAAATTCTTCAATGACAGGGATATCGGGCATTGGAACCGGCTGTACAGTGAGGTGTTTGAGTCACTACCCCTGGAGGCATTTAAAGTTGTGCAGACGTGGTGCTTAGGGACATGGTTTAGTGTTGGGCTGGGCAGTGTCCATAGAACCACAAGGGCCTGTGTCCCAGCATGAGAAGTTCAAGTGATAAAAGAGATGCGTCTGACTACCTGCCAGTAGAGGGGGGCTTTGGCCAAGGAGGCACTTCTTGAGCATTGCAGAGTGACAAAATCAATGGGATGCCATTCAGGAAGGACAAAATAGGTCATAACCACTGGGAGGGTTACTCCACTGAGAGATACCTGTAACCTACCGAGATAATAATATTGACTGAACAGAAGGAACTGTATCTTCAAAATTATAGAACTACAACATCTCCAAGCAATGGGTACGAGTCTTCTAGAAAAATTACTATCTTAGAGAATCACAGAATGGTTTGGGTTGGAAGTGACCTTAAAGATCATCTAGTTCCAACCCCCCTGCCACTGGCAGGTACATTTTCCACTAGACCAGGTTGCTCCAAGCCTCATCCAGCCTGGCCTTGAACACTTCCAGGGATGGGGCATCCACAACATCTCTGGGCAACCTGTTCCAGTGCCTCACCACCCTCTCCGTGAAGAACTTCTTCCGGAGATCTAATCTAACCCTCCCCGCTTTCAATTTAAACCTGTTCCCCCTTGTCCTGTCACTACAGGCCCTTGTAAAAAGTCCCCTCCAGCTTCCTTGTAGCCCCTTCAGGTACGGGAAGGTGCTGTTAAGATTTCCCCAGAGCCTTCTCTTCTCCAGGCTGAACACGCCCAACTCTCTCAGCTTTTCATCATAGCAGAGGTGCTCCAGCCCGCTGATCATCTTCATGGCCTCCTCTGGACTCGCTCCAACCGGTCTTTATCCTTTCGATGTTGAGGGTTCGACAGCTGGACACAGCACTCCAGAGCTGTACACACAAACTGCAACCAAAATCCTGACCTTCCTGGAGTCTGTGGAGCTTCTCACACTGGTTTCTACAGAACTGAAATACCATTCTGGGATTCATATGCATAGACTTAACATCCCCAGATAAGACAACCACAACTGATCTAGAATAACTGCCAATTTTAGGTTTTCTGCACCTACTCCTGACGTGTCTGGCACAGGCTTCGGATTAGACAATGCTTGTCTGATCAAGTGCAGTAATGCTTGTGTGATGAAAAATGATTGCCAAATAAATAAAAGGAAAAAGGCTGAAGGTATAGCTGATGTGGAGTCAGAAAAATCGTAAGAACAATAATAAAAATCAGTTGCAGTAAAACCATCCAAAGGAGATGTTTAAATCTATTCCTGCAGATAAAGACAAGGGAGACATCCAGATGGGTGACTGTTTCTGCAAAGGAGGAGGCAGTAGCAAACCCTCTTTAGGATCTTTTCCCTGAATAAGATAAGGAGAAGCTGAAGTCCATAGGGAAAATGCTGGGTAAAAGACACAGAAGCAAGGCAATTCAGAGCAGTGACAAGGCACCCGAGCAGACTGCGGCAGCAGCACTTGTTCTGCTCAGCGATCTGCTGAGAGGAAATCACTGTGCAGGCAAGAGCCGTGCTAAGTACTCTTGATGAAAGGTTTGGAAATGATAAATAAGAACAGCAATTTGTACGACATAAAAACGAAAGTTACACTTTCTGACTGTGAATGATACATGCAAATTCCCACACAGGTCCTCAGCGCTCTCGTCCTCCACACACATGCATGGGATCTTCCTGCTGCCCCCAGTTTCTTAGACAACACAATTTTACAGTTTCTCACCTAAAGACACGCAGTTAAGATATCGGACACAAGCTAAATGCCTCTCCAGCGAGGGAGGTGAGCTTGGGTCCTGTAGCACAAGCAAATGCGGTGCTGGTGGCCGTGTGGAGGCCTAGACTGAGCTCATCGCATTGATTTTAAAGCATCTGTATAGAAACAAGGATTTTCTTTGATGATACTGCTCAAGTGGTTTTTTTGAGAATGAAAGTATAATTCCATGTCTTGGGTATTGTTTTTAATTGAATACTAGAGGGAAATTGTTTATTTCGAATCTTTTGAGGTTTCCACGGTAATGTCAGAGATAATCTATTTTATCAAAAAGAGTTTTCAATATAGTTCCACAGTAAATAAATAGCCTGGATTGTGAATTCCTTCCCTAACAGGTAACTTGCCAAAAAACATCTACTGAGACTTTCTATTCCATGATCTATAGATTTTGGTAAAGTAATTATAGTGTATTGTATCCCTCTTATATAAACTGTCTCTCTTGCAGCTCCCAGCTCTTATCTTGTACTATTTATTTCAAGGGAATTGATGATTTTCTGTTTAAACCCCTAAATAGTCATGTAACGACGTATATTTTTCCCCCAGAACAAAACACGCCTGTCCAATATATACACCCACTGTTCTGGTGTAATCATTTTCACTTCCAAACCTGATAGATCTTTAAGTCCCACAGCCGACACTTCTTATTTCAAATTCTAAGTGAAATAGGGTTTTGTTAGCCAAAATTGAACACCCACTCACTCAGTCATCTCCATCTCTCATACACAAGTACACACACATGCACGGAGCAATGAAGCCATTCAGATAAACAACTGATCCTACATCCTGCACAAAACAAGAGGATGCCTAGGGTGCATGTGCAGCTATTACTTCCTACAGCTCTTCACTTTAAGCTTCTGCTTCCCCAGCTCACAACAAAGTCAGCAGCAGCACTGATTGTCACAACAAAGTTTCTGTAAATCTTTTGGAAGGCGCTGGAGATGTCAGAACATGCATCTAAGACTTTGATAACCTTGACAAAGCTTCTTACTGTGTCTTTTATGAAGCCCACCTTTACCTTATGAATCCTACTTCCTTCTTTATGGCAAATAGCCTCAACACACTATACCAGCATATAGAATCACAGAATGGTTTGGGTTGGAAGGGACCGTAAACATCATCTAGTTCCAACCCCCTGCCATGGGCAGGGACACCTTCCACTAGACCAGGTTGCTCAAAGCCTCATCCAGCCTGGCCTTGGACACTCCCAGGGATGGGGCATCCACAGCTTCTCTGGGCAACCTGTTCCTGTGCCTCCCCACCCTCTCCGGGAAGAATTTCTTTCTGATATCTAATCTAACCCTCCCCGCTTTCAATTTAAACCCATTATCCCTTGTCCTGTCACTACAGGCCCTTGACAGGACACAACATTACATTCCCACATGTATATGCACAACATTACATTCCCACTAAAATTTCTCAGGGCAAATGCCAATGGTACCATTAGTGCCCAGATGAGTGAGGTTGTACTTGGTCCTCAGGGAGGCTCTGTTTCCTTCTCGCCAACGCCTGTGCGGAGGTACGAGTAGCAACTGGCACAAGGATGTGGCACCAGCCTGAAAGCCACAACAAATACACCACCTACAACAGCAATGTCATGGGTTTCCACCTGGTCCCACTGCTTCCTTGGAGGCTGGGGCTGAGCTGAGGGTATACAGGATTCCCAGAGCCACTTTAGCAGTGCTGGCATCCCTGCCGCCCCATGGCAACCCCTGCTGTAGAAACTATAAGGCACCTGAGCCTGTGGCTCAGGAGCTACAGGCTGGACACCCCAGTGCAGCACACAGTGACAGGCTTTTAAGCACCATCTGAGCCCTCTGGCACCGTCTGCCCTGTCTTCAGCAGCAGAAGCCACATAAACTTTGTGGCAGAGACCATGGGTAGCTGAGGCTTAAAGATTTGCATCTAATTAACGCACCACAGCTATTGGGAAGCCAACTGCGTCCCTGCAGCTTCCCTGCTTTACGAGTGCTGTTCAGAAAGAATGGACAAAACATTTGGCAGTGAGGGTGAAGGCCTAATTTGGGAAGAGAACAAAGCAGGGTGTAGCTGCAGAGGCAAAATCAAAATCAAAACTACTGTGTGCAGCACTTGGATCTGTGACCAACCTGCCAAGTAGTCAGAAAAAGGGTTAAACTGGATTGATGTTTGGGGAAAATGGACCCGTTTGGTAACTCGGTGGAACATTTGACACCTCTATTGAGCAACTGAAACAGTACATAATAGCTAATGAAATCTGTGATGAGAAAAAGATGGTTGTTTTACTGAGCATAATGGGAACTGAAGCCTGTAACTTGCTGTGCCACCTAACAGCTCCTATTATACCAGCAGACAGCAAAGCATGTGCCAAGACTCTGCAAATCCTGCAGTCCCCAGCCCACAGCCACCTTGTGGCCACAGCACATTTTCACGCTTACAGACCTGATAAAAGAGGAGGAAAAACCCCCAAACCTCAACACGTGGCCGGAATAAAAAAAAAAATTAATAGCACGTTGCCAGTAAGGGCAAAACCAGCCGATGCACAGAGGAGGAACTCGCGAGCAGTAAGCAACGGGAGGCAATCCAAACCCAGGTACTGATGGGAGCAAATGTGACTGAAGCATCAAGGTCTGGCTCTGATGTCAGCAGCAGGATGGAGCATTTGTGCAGCGCTCGGGCACATGAGGGAGGGCAACTGCATACGCTGCACCCAACGGCGTGCAGTACGACATCCCATATTGCTTTCAATTTGCCTTTTCTTTCTCCTCCTTAGTAACTTTCCATCTTGCGGATATGCCAGGGAGGCGGAATATCATCACTGCAATATGCCCAACCTTATGCCAGGTAGAAAATAATGCAAGGGTGGTGCTTTTGGTGTCACAAACAATTTCATAAGCCAAATGAACCCCAGGTCAAAGGCAAATCTCGTAGTGACTGTGAAAATTGGTGGTTTACAGAAATTGTAAAAAACCTCATGAAATGAAAAGGAAAACCATGTTCTTTTAGAAAAAAATGGAGTGACAAGAAAAAGTACAACCAGTTTGAAGAAGAACATGCCAGAGAACTTCAGACTTCTGAGTTGGCCAGTTCTGCTTGGAGTCCATGGAAAACAGGGTAAAAGTGCCCAGAACAGGGGACAACAAAGTACAATAGGTAGGTAGACAGAGAGATAGACAGATGGACATACTTCTCTAGACAGTAGGGGTGAGATTTAAAATGAGGGGCTTTCCGCGGTTTTCATCATTTCACATCAGAATTACAAAGTTACTAAGATGGATGGGGAGTGTTCCATTTTGCAACCCCACACACACATGCACAGGGAAACCCACACCGCTATTACAGGGAAGGTGACATGTAACTGTAAGAAGCTTGTGCTAAAAAATACTAAGCTGGGAATTTAATGGGTTGGGTATTGTTTTGGAGAGAGAAATTTCAGCTGCAGTGACAAAGCATGAAGTATTTTCAAGCTCCAGCCTCAAAATAATAACTCAATGCAACTTTTGGGTGGAGCAAGTGGAATGTTAGAGGAAGGTACCAGCAGCTAAGAAAGCAAAGGAAAATGAAACTTGCACTTGAAGAAGGACCAATTCCTAGACTTTGAGAAGCCTACGGAGTATTTGCTGATAAATGAAGGCAGAGAGAAATTCAGTACTTAGAAAATGCCAGAATTTCATCTAAGGTTTTATTCGGGTAATGAAACATCCCTTTAATGTCAGCAGTGGACAAAAATGGGACTTTCCAGTCTGTGGTTTTTTGGGATTATAATTTAGCCAGTAGCATAAGTGGAGACGTACTCTCTCCTTGGGAACTGGACAGTTTTCTCAGTGATTGTTAGTCAATTTTCCCCCAGGAATTATATACTTAAAACCTATTTTCAAATGGAAAATGGAGAGTGAGAAGGGATACATGTTGTAACTAACACACAAGAGCATATTCAAGAAGACAGACTGATAAGAGCATGGTAAAAATGTTTCAGGTCCCAAGTGAATTTACCCAAGGAATACAAATGGAAGTTGTCACAAATTACACAAAGGATTTCATAGATCCTAACTCACTACGCTGCTTCTTTACCTCTGACTCAAACCTCAGACCTCCCTGTGGCACTGGAGCAGTAATTTTACCTGCCATATGATCCCCTAAAGGCCCGTGAATGTCATCACGCCTTTGCAGAACGCAGCAATGCTGACATGGAACAGGGATGCTAGAGTTTAGCCTGGAGTCTTAAAGACACATCCCACTTTGGTCACCAGAAACACTGTGATCACTGCACCCCTAGTTTCAGGGTTCCGCAGTGAGGAGCACCAGGAAGGCAACAGCCTGGCTGCAAAGGGTAGCACCATGCTGTGACACCGAGCTCTAACACACCAACCAACATGCAAACAGATCCCTTACCACATGTCCCACTAGGAGAGGAGGGCAGGGGTACCAGAGCAGTGCAGGATACAATCAGCATGTTCTCCACACTACAAACTGTGAGTCCCACCACTGACAAAAGGCAGGGAACAACGAAAACCTCAGAATGAGCTTTTAGTGGTTGTAATACATACACACTCAAATTGTTCCTGGTTTTCTTTGCACCAAAGAGCTCTCAAACCTTTTTCGCACTGGACTGTTATTGCTACACAGTCTGGGGCTTCTGAACATCAGAAGAGTTCACTACAGAAGTAAAAAAGTCTCGTGCTTGGGGTCATGGAGTGACCCATGAATATACAACAAAACAGTATCTGGGTTTTTATTCCCAAAGATGCTTCAGCATATCCCTTGGAAGTGGCAGCACCTGTATATAGGATGCACCAGACCATTTCTGTGTGTTTAATTTTAGTTTGCAAAGTCACTGCAAAACAACCAGGTATCCTGCCTGTATATAACAAGTACAGAGCAGATGGTGGATATGTTAAAAACTCTGGCCTTCAAGGATGGGAGCTCCTAACAGATTGCAAGTGGCAGTGGAACTCGATTCACGTCCAGAGTTCCACTTGTTTTGTTGAATGAAACGGTATCAAATGTGTCACCTCAGCTCCTTCCCATGCTGCCTCAAATGGATTAGTGAAAAGATTTATTCAGACATAAAGTAAATAATTTGTGCTACAACCCTGGATAAATGTCACTTACAAAACAAGAGTACGTATTTTCAATTGGCCAGTATGACGGCAGTGCCTTTACTGCAGTCTACAGACTGACAGGAGCAAGGCAGTGGATAGGATGTAACTTAAGGTCAGTTTGTAGAGGGACTTTAGAAAAGAAGTAATGTAATAAAAAGGCCATGAATAACCACAACTAAAAGTGTAGTTTCCACCAGTGGGGGATGTTAAACACTCTTTGCTGAAAGACAACCAAGATGTTTTTTTGAATGCTTAAGTGGTTCAGGCAGGACAAACTAAAGCTCTGTTTTATAAAAGAGACCCAGTATATACCTTCATAACAGCCAGTGGTGAATACTGAGGGAATAAAGAATGTCAGCAGTGTTACAGGTATGCTCTACAGTAAGATGACCTAGAGAAGAATGTAGATGCTCAATAGGACCAAGCACACTTATATATGGCGTTTCCCAAGGAGACTTGTACACCTTCTGCTACTACAGGTGACGCCCAGGTTGTCACAGGAGCTGTGCCAAGACCCAGAATTGCAGGTACCACTACTGGGAGACCACAAGCGTGGGAGGAGAAAAACCCCTTACGAGGTTTGAAGCTCACGAGATTGTCTTCTATGGAGAAACCCATCCAACGAGCTGTTCCAAGCAGAGCAGCACAGAGGTACCTGGTCTGGGTGTTTGTAGAGTGAGAATCTAGCTCCTTCTCTGTGCTCTCCCTTCTAAACACTGTGTAGACAGCAAGGACAAAACAACAGTTAAAAGAGGAAGAAGGAGGTATAGAACAAGCTGGAGCCACTAGTTTTGCCACAGAAGCTGCTGGCTGCTATTTTTCCATAGAGATTAAGCTCTCACTCCACCTTTCTGCTCCTGGGGGAGAGCTTTCTGCTCACAGCTCAGCTGGTAGTGCCTCCTCATGCTGTTGTGTAGTTCAAGCCTACAGCCACTGAGCAACAACAAAACCTCATTTCCTACAGCCAACATTTGCCTTCTCTTTACCCAGCTCCATTCTACCTCTTCAGGAGCAGTGCTGTCTGACGGCAGCACAGAGAGAGCAGTGCTGCTCCTAAACCCTGCGGTCTGAAAAAAAAGGTATGTCAGCAAGTTATGTCAGCAAGTTATACCAGCAAAGCCCCCACTGGGGGAACAACTAATACTAGCAAAAGCACTTTTGCCATTACACCCTACATGAGTCCTCTGAACAAAACGAGCTTTCTTGGCACGAGCACAATTTTGCTGGTGTAACTGCAGTTTACACAAAGACTTTGTAATCCCACCGTAGGCCTGCCACATAGTCATTTGTAAAGTCAATGAGATTTTTGCTCCTAAGTGCTAAGCCTGTTTTAAATAAGAGACTTAAGTTGTTTAATTCCAAGTGTTGCACCCTGTGCTGGCTGTTTGATCATTAAAGCTTGTCGTTGCGACAAAGAAAAGCCACATGAGGAAGAAGAAACTGAACTTCACATGGAAAAATAAAGTGCAAAGGGACATCTGCATGAAGGGCAGGTGGTTGGTTGGGTTTCCCTTCCTCACAGCAGGGTTTTCCGTGTTCTCCAAGACTCCGGCAATCCTGTGGGGTACAGGGGGAAGAGGGCTGTCTATTTGAATGGAGTGGGAGCAGACACTTGGTAGTTTTACCAACTAAGCATCTACTAATGACTACAAGTGGAAGCCAAGAAAGCTCACTTCCTACTCTAAGTTATATCCAGAGACCTCTGCATTATCAAAGTCCCCATCAATAGAGCCAGGAATGATATACAGAAAAAGAAGTTTCTCCCTGAACACCTCATGTAAAGAAATGTGTAAGCACGGGATGCTGGAGGAGGAAAAGCATTAATAAGAGTCAGCACAGATTAATTGCCCTGCACAATGAACAGGTGTAATGAACAAAATCGGCACTAGAAAATCACTACCACGTTGTGGTCAGCCAATGCAGCGTTTACAGGCATCACAGCGGATGATTTCTCAAAGAGGAGTTTACAGAATACAGCTGGAGGGGAAAAGGAAGCTTTAGTAACCAGGATTTTCCTGGAAAGGATGGATTGGGTTGAAAATATGAACGTGCATGTGAGAAGAGCAGATAATCAAGTGTGACGTAACATACAGACCAGAAACAAGGGTAGACAAAGTAATGATACAATAAGCCAGTATGGATCAAGCTGATCTGGATTTATTCATCCTGAAGGCATACAACTCAGAGGGACTCCAAGAATAAGATGACATGGAGCAAATGCTGCTGCTGCACTATTTTGAAAGTAGTTGAGAACAAACAAAGGTATCGCGGCCAAGGAAAGAATAAAAACGGCTTTATGAGAGATCTGGAAAAGCAAGCAGAAAAAACATACACAAAAAAAACTCAAAAAAAAATCCAAACACCAGAAAGTTTTGAAAGTCTGTGTATAAAAACTTACATGACCGAGTCATTCTGGTCCTTTGCCCTTGTGCATCAACCTTCTGTCTCATCCAAACTACTGTTTCAAATGTGTGGCAGCTTTAGAACAAGCTTCAGTTGAAGCATGTTACATTATAAGGCTATGCATGCATTCACACTCGAAGCAGGTTGGGAGGGTTTTTTGGAGGGTGTTAGTTTTTCTGCTGAAGACAGATTTAAGATGCATTACAGTATGACAGTCTAATTACAGACTGCAATTTCAATTTCAGTTACTTCTGTTGCATCTTGTGATGGTTTAACATTTCCCAGAGAAACAATTACAGGACAGTACTAAGAAATACAATTTACTGTTTCGAATCTCCATGAGTATGCAGAAGTCATTCCATTCAACTCCAGATTTCATTTTTGACCTAGCAGTGCTTGCTTTACACTATAAATAGCAGAGAGAAGCGTCTTTATCTATATTTTATATAGATACTGTATATTATTCATATAGTAACTTGTACAGATTTGCTACCTTAGCCAAAAGTTATGTTCTAAATACATAAATCACACAGCAGTATTAATAGCTATCACATTTGAAACAGCAGTGTCTGGAGACAAATTGAGCCTGGGGTTTTATTCTTCTAGATACTCTGTGGGTACAGAGTTGCAAACTAATCCCCTGGCCAAAAGGTTCGTATTCTAAAATAAAGGCCTAAAGGGGGTGAAAAGGATCTAATAGACAGACAGAGTGAGCTGTGAGGTGACAGAATATGTTGTGGCAGTTGCTCTGACTTTGATCATAGCCCACATGATGAGAAATCATGTGTAAGAAAGAAACACTGGCTAGCCTTCAAAAATCTTCAAGCCATGGTATAGAGGAGAAAGAATAACGATGGAAATGATCTCACATGCCTTTTGTCTTCCTCTGTATAGTTCCAAGTATTGACTGCAATAGATTTAGCACCTGTCATTGTCCAGAAGAGGGAATAATGCTTGCAGTCACTTCAGTCATTGCTTTAAAAAGGCCAGTTTCTCCACAACCACAACATGCCATAATCTGTGGGTTCATCCACTGACAGGTTTCCTCAGTTTCTTGTACTACCTATAGGTCTGAATTAGTTACAGCGGAAATACTTGACATCAAAACTTGTAAGGCAGGGTACTTAGTCCTTCCCAGTACTCACAGCCCAAAAGCATATCACGATGTTGGCAAACCCAGCTAAAGCAATGAAGCTATTCTTTGTCAGAACAAAACTCTGTCGGAACACAACAGAATCAGCTACTGGCCCAGAGCAAGTAATTTGAACAGGGCATCTATTATACAGTCAACTTTAAGGCAATTTTTTCTCTCCTCTATTAAGAGCCTTCCAAGACTGGTTTCCTAAGGAAAAGCTGATTATGAAATTGAACTGTGTTGGCTGAGTATCCCATGAATAACTCGTGAGTCCATTTGTCACTGTCAGCCTGATTTGACAGAGATGCACCCTTTCAAAGTCATTACTTCCTAAAGGGTTTTAGAAGAAACACATTTAGGTAGAAAACATAGCCCTTAGCAATGCCTTGAACTGGGATGTAAGACTCCAGCATGATCCACAACTCCTGTTAGGTATCAGAATCCATGCAGGAAAGAGACTGTATGAATGGCACCACTAAGGGAAAAGTTCTAATTGATGCCCACGTAAATCAGACATCAGGTAATACAATCATCTCTCTCTCTCACTTGATATCAGCCTCAATAGTTCTGCTCCTCACAGAAATGCCATTTTTTGAAGCCTGTAATTCCCATATCAAATGACTCTCCTTTCTTTAAAAGCAATGCTCCTCAAAAATACCTCCTCAGAGAGCCCTCACCAAGTCAGAGGCAGAGATAAGATGTCAATCAGACTGAGCAGTTTCTGGAAGAGCTAAGTAACAAAGGAGAATCAGAGACTGGGAGGCAGAGAAAATTACACTCGGGGGTAAACTTCCCATGTTTTAAGTACACAGGAGCAAAGTCTATATTGCGGTTTAACCAAGTTCTTGTTTGTCATAGACCATTCACCAGTTATACATGTGAAAATACACAGGCTGTGTGATTTCTAATCAAAGTCTCTTCTCAGAGCACCACCCAGCTGGGAGACATGCGACTGCCTCCCCTGCAGAACAACATCCAGAGGCTCCAACTGATCATCTCAGCTCCATGGGATGAGCGGCAGCCCTTGCCCATAGGAGAGGAACGTGCACAAATAATGATGATGAGCTGGTAGGCTTGCTTTTAAAACAGCTTACCGCTCTATCGGCATTTTTTTTCCACCAACTTAAGGCTGCAGCCAAGTATAACTACAAAATGATTGCTGTCCTCAGCCACTACAGTCTGCAGAGTTTCTGGCTGGTTTAGCTATCCATCTCATTCAGCTGACTGATGGAGGATGCAGATGAAGGACAAGGAATCCAGTTCAACAAAACCAGCTGCTTTTCTCACAAAATTCCCCAGCTTTGGGAACAGGCTCAGCTAACAGCTCTCCTCTCAAGCTAGTAACGCCATATGGTTCCCCCAACGAGGTACAAAGAAATGATGAGACACCTCTTTGCCTCCACCCTCCATCCATACTTGGCCAGGATCACTCCAAGACCATCCAATGCCCCATGGTGCATTTTCAGACCAAGCTGTTCCCTTTTCCAGCTGCCCTGCATACTCAGCCCTCCAGATACTATAAATACGTGTATAGTTCTTACAACACGTAACTGTGCCGCTGAAGTTGAAATGCAAGGAAAGAAAACCATGGCAGTAATGAGGGATGACACATTTTTGTAGAATCATGGAATGGTTTGGGTTGGAAAGGACCTTAAAGATCATCCAGTTCCAACCCCCCTGCCATGGGCAGGGACACCTTGCACTAGACCAGGTTGCTCCAAGCCTCATCCAGCCTGGCCTTGGACACTTCCAGGGATGGGGCATCCACAGCTTCTCTGGGCAACCTGTCCCAGTGCCTCACCACCCTCTGCGGGAAGAATTTCTTTCTGATAGCTAATCTAAACCTCCCCACTTTAAATTTAAACCCATTATCCCTTGTCCTTTCATTACTTCCCCTCCTTCCTTCCTTCCAATTACATCCAAGTAATAAAGACAGAGCACTGGCAGTACCACTAGTGCACCAGACCAGCAGTGCTCACGAGCGCAGCGCTTCCCAAACTGTGTTCCACGAAAGATCAGCAGCAGCAAAGCCAGAGCAAGAGACCAGCCGTTGATGTGGACCTTGGAATCTGATTAAATAGGTTCTTGGGTTTTTCCACACAGATCCTAGTGCATTCATTAGCGCTACCTGCTGCCACTCCTTTAGCTCTGTGTTCCCACACATTCCCAATTTGCCCTTTGTGTCTCAGAAGCCAAGACACATGATTCTCAGGGCTGTATCAGCTGGGAATTTTACACAGACCAAATGGCAAAACAAAGCAAAGCGTCTCACCTCGTCTCTTTAGGAGGAAAGTGGAAAGCAGAGCTCCAGCAGCCCATCCCAGCCATTGTGTGTCCAGCAGATGGCAAATCCTAAGTTTTCCAGCTACAAGAGAACACTCCTCTGGGTCTTTGGGAGCCTACCTACTGGAATTAGAGTCTTCTCAAACCATTTTGAAGACTTTGACTTCCTTATACTGCATACAACTTTAACAGGTTTTAACAACAGAAAGGAGACACGTGCGTAGAAATTATTAATGATAAGTTTGATAAATAATGAACTTCTTTGTCTCCTTTCTTTTTGCTGCTGTCTCCTCTCTGTAACTAGTCTTCTAACAACAGCATTTTGCAAGTTCTGTGCTTTACTAAATTTCTCTATTGGTTAAAGCATTACCTGAAGAGTCAGATACAAGTATTCAGTTCCTTGATGGGCAAATTGCTACCCAATCTAGGTAGTTTTCTCTAGCAAAGGGTCTTTACGGAAAGGAAGAGCCACTGAAACACACGTACAGTTCTCTGCATTTCCTTTTTTCAGTCTTGGAGGTTCTGAGTTAGAAGTCAAATAAAGTGGGAATGCTGGCATAAGCCAAAGCGGATTAAAGAGATGACATTTTTCTATAGCACTCTCTCAGCCCTCAGGATATAGCCTACCTTTTTTTAACAAAAAAAAAAAAAAAGAGAAGGCAAGCAGAACCTTGGATTACAAGCACAGAAAGAAAACAGTTCATTTTACTGACTGTCATAAAGAAACCCTGAATGTTTGGAGGACAGAATGTGGAAAACAAATGTTCATCCTTGGGTATTTCACAGTGAAATACAAATATTTCATTATGAAATAAAAATATTCTGCTTTGCGATCAGCTGAGGTGATCTTCAGTCTCGAGGGTTCAGCAATCCAACAAAAGAAAAATCGAAGTGCATAAAAATGAATGAAGCCAGGGAAGTATTATGTATCAGGTGACAAAAGTTATTTGGGGAGCTTACAAAGCAGTGCAGTGATACAAAGGACAGCTCCTCAGCAGCTGGCACTATTCCAGGAAAAGGGCTCTGAATGGCAATTCCCATTAGGGTGGCAGTGCTGCTGTCTAATAATGTTTTGTCCATGTTTCAGTCCCTGAATACCCCAGAGTAGTTGCCAATGCACCAAGAGCAATTTGTGCAGGACTCTTCGTGGAGAAACGAGCTATTCTCGGACCATCGGATTTTCCCTCTGCATTAAGAGCTGCTGGTCTGCTGTACTAATGGACTGATTCAGCACCAACACTGACAAGGCACCTCAGCCTCTGAGAGCTGTGAAGGAGCTTTGCATTCCCTTCAACAGTCAGAAAGGGGAGGAGAAATCTGCTCTGTTTGCCCAGTTATATGACAGCTTTAAAAATTTTTACAGCATGAGCACAGCACCTAATCCAATAAAGCTTGCCAGAGGAACATTTAAAATCCAGGTCTCTCAGATTTTGTTTCTTGTAAATTCACCAGACTTCCAAGAAAAGGGTCTTTCCCTGAGAAATGCCGCACCAATCCCACCAGAGTTGCACAGGGATGAGGACTATTTTTCTGCCCCGCTGTGGGAAAGATAGCTGAAAGTACTGAGAAATAGGCTGTAGGGATGCACAAAACGGACTGGAGCTAATGAATGGGAACAGGAAGAAGAAAATGGAAATACAACTTCCCAAGGAAATCAAAGCATTTGCTCAAAACAGAATAAAAAGCAGGAACAACCTGTAATAGGAATTTAATTCTTTTAATGCAATGACTGCTCTCTACAGATGGAAATAACTGCTGGTTTTGTTCGGAGGTCAAAGCATGAAGAAAAAAATCCCTCTTCCTATTTACTATTGTCTGTCACCAACCAACTACCTAGAAAAGGGGGGAGGGGGGAGAGGGGGGAAGGTGGAGACAGCAAAACTTCCGTGAGCATGTATGCAACGAGAAATCCTGCCTTCTTGCAGAGACGCTTCTCCTTTAATTTCACAAAGTAAAAGCTGACAGATAACTGACAACGAATTTGAAAAACGAAACGGCAGCAACATCAACCTGTAATGATCCCAAGATTTTTGATCACAAGAAATGGAAATTTTTTCAGCTTTTACTAAAGATTAGGCAGCTTAAGCCGCTACTTTTTAAAATCATCTCTTTTCCGTTACTTTCTCCACTGTGAGAAGGTGAAGAGCTGCATCTATTATAACCACACGCTGTGCAAACCTCATTTGGACATGATCATCATCAATCACTCCTGCTGTGCAGGTAGCATGTGAAAGGGAAACAAAACAGAAATCGTGCTGCAGTATTTGACACCACCCGCTCCCCTGCTCGTATGCTTTAGTTTACAGAGAGCCCAGTTGGCATATGGTTATTCTCCTTTTTTGGGACCCCTGTCTTTTCTCTCCCTCCAAGCATTTGAGAATAGCTTTGATGCTTTCAGGGGAAAGACAAAAACCTTTCCTTCTCTCTCAAAGGCTTTTCCTACTGAAAACATGCCAAAGATACATTATTATGTACCATCTTCCCTTTGTAAATACATACACATTGCTTGCAGCAGTGCCTCTTCTTATCGTATGCATAGGCTTCAGAAGAAGAGGAATATTGTGAAAGGAAGGAGAATGCAGTGAGTATCCTTTGTGGCAGTGCCATGCACAGTCCTGAAAAGAGCTATTACTGCCAGGATCCTATTGTATTTCTCTAGCACACACTTCAACTAGCTGTCAGCACTATAATCTCAACCAGTAGAGGCACAAGGCTTACAAGAGCAGGAAAGATAGCGTTTGTCTTTTTCAGAAAGGTCTGGAGTAAGCTGCAATAAATATTACACAATATTTAGGGATGCAGATGCAACCCGAGTCACAGCTGAAAGACAGACTGCAGTCTTACCAACACTCTACCAGCTTATCCAGGGTGTGAAGAGAGCACCCTCCTCGAGTTTCATAGCTCTGGTTAGTACCAAGCCAATTCAGCAGACTTGCACTAGTTTACCACATCCTGACTCCCTGGTATGACTCAGGTGAGCAGAAGTGTCCTGCACTTGGTGTTTTCTGATGCGCCAGCACTGCAGCCTGGTTTTAAACAGCTGCACGGCAGCACACACCAGAGAACAGCTCTTTCTGACTCACTGACTGCACCTCCGACAGTTCAGGAGAGCACAACCGTAATACAAACTAACACAGAGCTGCAAACACGCTCCCCCTTCCAAGCACCGGGACAGAAGTGTTGTCACTTCCCCACAGACTTTATTTCCCTCAGCATGTTAATAAACTGCTCTGGAATAACGAGGCATTTAAAGGCATCTCCCAAGTACCTCGCAGACCTCCCACATATGAATCTGGACGTGAGACTTTGAACTAGAAATCACTTCCTTCCCTCTCCTAGGAATCATGCTACTCCCTCCTATACAGGACAGACAGCATTTGCAGCCTGAACCCCCCCACTGAGCTGCTGTAGCATCCGTCTGCAGCTTATGCTCCATTCCAGAGCAGTGAAATGCCCAACCACCCTGCTGTTGACAGCCACCTCATTTATTAGCACCATGATGTGCATGCCCGTATGACCCATCACGATGTCCTGCCAACACACACCTTGTAGTGAGTTGATAAGCTCTTGCCACAGAGCAGCAGCCCCAGAAGAAGTGAGGAGGGCTCGGATGTCCCTCCACCTTTCAGAACTATGTCTTCAGGTGAGAATGGCAACACCAGGACCCATCACTGCCTGGGACAGAGAATGATCACCCAGAAATTCCTGACACCGGCTTTAAAGTTGTGACGTACCACGTGTGCCATCTGCTATACAGCAATGGATACAAGCATGTGCTCAACTTCAAAATCATAAATGGTGGCCTCAGTGATGACTATGAGTGACTTTTGAGGCAACCACACACAAGAATGCAAGATCAGGGCAACAAAAGGGGCGTACAGCTCCCACTGGAACAAAGTGATGAAGGTATTCATGCAACTGGCCTCCATAAACACACTTTTTTGTATTGTATCAGGGTTTTGAAACACAGCTGAAGGCCAGGCAATGAGAAGGTGAAGGAAACCCTAAGTAGGTTGTCCACACAAGTTAACAAGGCCACAGAAAGGGTAGCCTAGGCAGCACTCTGTTCAACTTCCAAGTCTAAACTTCTAAGTTTAAAAGCAGCAACAAGTCATCTTCCATCTCAACAAGACACAAATGCAGTTTCAAACATGTACTCACCCAGAAGAGAAGGTTGAAGACAAACATTAGGTACTTGATACACTGCAGGCAGTTGTGAGCCATGCTGCACCTCTTCAGTTCTAGGAGAAAAATAAACGAGAGATCCAGGTAAAAGACAACGTACTTGTTTCCCTTGGGGGACGTGTACTTAGCCTTGGTGGCCTTAGGGCCTGGATTGGTGTGGAATCCAAAAAAAGAGTTGCTGGCAGCCCCAAACTGGCCACCATACATGCTGCTGTAGCGACGAAAGGCGCCATTTGGGAAACTGTAATCCTTGCTGTCCAGGGAAGGGCTCCTGTGATAGGTGGACTCATCCGTGCTAGACCTGCGCATGGTGGCTTCGGCTCGTCCCGGCACAACTGCTGCTCTGACAATCGTCGGGTGTCGACGACGGTGCGCGTGAAAGGTTTGCGATTCTCTTTCGTCCTCCTCGCTACGAATCCCCTATTGCTTTGCACCAGCTGTTCTTTTGTCTGCCATCCCGTAAGGAGTTACACGTGCTGTGCGGCAGCAAAGTTGGAGAACTGAAGTCTGCTTAGCCCGGAGTTAGGGAGCAGTGTGCTTCCCCATGAGAACGACTTCCGCACAAGTAAGCATCCCCTCCGGTGTCACAGTCGTCCCTCCCAGCCCACCCCACTACCAGAGAAGAAAAAAAACCAGAGCGATATACTGTACCCAAAGCAACAAATTTTAAAAAA